>NC_044209.1:3544456-3779456 GCF_900880675.1 Sparus aurata | reverse complement strand
AAAGATACTACTACATACACTTTAAAGGTGCAATATGTAGGTTTGGGGAAGATGTTTTAATGAGAAATGTATACTGTTTTAGTTTGTTTATACGCGGCGGATATTATAGATATTATCATTTTGAGTTTGAATGGTACTACTTTACTATTTGTATGGGTCATTTGCACTTTTACCAAAGTAATACTTTACCACATTCCTTTAATTGTATGACATTTGTATACTGCACAACACTGCTACTGAGACAATTAAATACAGTCCCAAATGTTTAGTGAGTTAGAGGTTAGAAAGCGTTGGTATAGCTCGATGTACTTGAAAGCTTTTCAAATGCCAAAACACTGCACAGTGGTTCACAATGTTAGGAGGAGGAGGGATCTGAGTTCTGGAAAATAACAGTGACAAACATTTGAACATGCTCGTCAGCTGCTGTGATGTAAACAGTTGGAATAAAGTATTCTCAAAGTAGTCTGTGAACATGAGCATTTGTTCGCCCGGTGACATTTTTCTGCAGTGAGACTGGTGTTCTGAAAGGGGGGTGCCCTGCTGATGACTTCAGGGTAGACCCTCATACAACTCTAAATAATGGGAAATGCAGGAGTCAGTGGGTGTAGGAGCCTGACCAGTTTAAGTCTCTGTTCCATCAGTGTACTGCTGAGTCTGGAATCTCTGTCGGTGTTTGGTGTCGACTTTGATGTCTTTTCTTTCTCTTTCTAATCCAGTTAGTTTACCTGGAAATTCTGCGGAGAGTCGTAGTATCACTAACACACCTTACACTGACAGACAGACAGACAGACACACACACACACACACACACACACACACACACACACAGATAGAGAGAGAGAGAGAGAGAGACAGCATTACCATGGAAGGAGGACACTGTCGAGTCTGACGGGTTCTGCCTGTGTTGTCCTTGCTGCCACACCCCCAAGCTACAAAGCAGCTCACCCACCCACACTCTGACGCGCGCACACACACGCACGGCCAAACACACACAGACTATGACTACGGGTGTGTCCATGTCGGTCTATGGACCTAATAGTTGATTTTTATTTAAACTTCTTCATGCCGTACTCTTTTTAGTGGCTGTGTGTTTTTTTTTTGTTTTGTTTTTTACCTCTATAACAACAGTTCCATCTATGAATCTGTTACATTGCAAAGAATAATTCACTTCATAAACTGGAACTGATAAGGAACACAAATGCTGTCACACCCTTTTACATGCACTTTGAATTGCTTTGCCATAATAATGCGACTGTAAAGTGCAGCGACACCACACTCAGCTGTGTTCGTCTCCATCGGGACATTATATTTAACACTGCTGCATGTTTCTCAGCCTCAGTGGTTAACTTAATACTGTGGATTTGCATGAAGTTATGTAATCAATGTGTGAGTATGTGTTTGTGCGTGTGCGTGTGTGTGTATGTGTGTGCGCGCGCGTGTGAATGCCTGGGAGGTTGCGTGGGGGGCGGGGCCTGTCCTCTGCGGTCTCTCAGGTGCACAGGTTGGGCGTGAAGAGAAAAAAGTGAACGTTCCGGATGATGAGCCCAGTGGCGCTGTGCTTGTGAGTGAGTGTGCGTGTGTGTGTGTGTGTGTGTGTGTGTGTGTGTGTGTGTGTGTGAAGGGGAGGATCTGACATTGAAAAGTCGGTGTGGAATCTTGACACGGGACACACACACCGGAGCGAGCAGAGGACACACACTCACTCACTCACTCACTCACACCCAGCTGAGGTCCACCTGTCCTGCAGGGATTGTTTTCTTGTCGGAGTCCACTGACGGTGACCTGTCACCATGTTTAAGAAAAGGACCAAGTCCACGGCTATAACGCAGCCAAAGACAACGTAAGTACACTTTCTTTTCTTTTACAACAAGCTATGGCGTCTTATATGGCTCAGCTGAGCCTCGAATCCTGCGGAACTCTACTGTACTGTCTTTTACCTTCCTGTATCACCTGTAGTGACTGTATCCCTCAGTTTGTCTTTATTTCAGGAGTAACATTAGAACCTTTTGATCGCTGATTGTGTACGAACTTTTTCCATCAAAACACACTGGGTGGGTAGAATGCTGTGGACAGTATGTTCAATAAATGAAATTGTAAATGAATTAATGCGAGGTGAATTGCATACTTCCCGAATTAAACATGATATAAAATAGCTTCAGAGAACACCAAACATTTAAGAGAAATCGTGGTCAATATTCGCGGACAGGCAAAGTCAGTTATATTGAGTATTGTTTTAAATGGAGCATGGTGGGTATCCTGACCAAGAGAATAAGGTGGAACCAGAGGTGGAACAGAATGCAAACTAGTAAACTACTAAACGTTGATTGTTTGCCAATCAAACATGAGCTCTCTGGTGTTTGACCTGTGTCTTGTGTATTAGGATGTGGTGTGCTTAGATTAGCTGCTGTCTGCATGAACTGCGTTTAAGACAGAAATGTAGATAAAATTCCAATTGTAAACTAGAATGCACAAAGTGTGCTTTAAGTCAAGTGAGGGTGTGGTTGATAGGCAGCGGAGCAAAGTTGCTGTAACTGGTTGGATAAGTGTTGGGCTGTCCTCCTTTAAAAGACAATGTGTGAGGAATTGCTTGCAGCCTCTCCCACAATATTCCTCCACCAAGCCTGGAAAATGTTAAAGTGTAATGGTGAGGCTGAAGTTGGTCCATGAAATCATTATCTCTAGCCTGCTCATTTTCATTTCAACCAAATGTCCCGTCTTCAACCTGCATTTGAACACAGTGGAGCACATCATGCTCCTTGTCACTCAACAGGCACTAGGGGGTCAGGGGCCCACAAAAATAACAACCTTTGGTGTCTAATACCAACAGACAGACTAATCTTTTGTTCAGATAGTAATCCCCCAGTGTGTGCTGTGGTCCTCCCACTGTCATACCTGAATCTACTATCTTCCTCCACAGGACTAATGCACTGGCAGTAGATTTATCTTAAGATGCCTAGTTAAGGAAGTTCACTGATTAATTTGCAGTTTTGTATCTGTATTGGTTTCTACTCATCAGGCAACAATGAAGATGCCATATGGAAGATAAGACATCATTATAATGACTGTCTAACAACTTCTGTACACTAATAACCACCAACAGATAGCGATGGAAATCTGAATAATGCAGCTCCGCCCTGTTCAATCTCTTCACACTGCTCTTCATACAGGTTTCAGTTGGTGCATGTGAAATAAATATGAAGAAGAACGCTGTGATATCCAGCAAACTGTCCTGTGTGAAGTGTGAAGCGGGCTAATGATAGCTTAGAGTTGAAGCACGAGATCTAAAGATGGCCGGATCACCAACGTCTCAGAGCTGGGGATTAGTACCTATTTTTGCATCCAAACAGTAATGAGGTATAATGCTAGTTTGCGCCTGTTGCAAAATTTTGACTTGCCATTTGGAATGGCGCCACTAGAGACTGTTTGGAAAATGACAGGCACTTGGATGGCAGCTGATGGGAACCATTTGTTTGTCGATGTCTTTCACAGGATAACCTTAAACAGTCAGATCAACAGTAAGAGAGCAACCAGTGGAGCCAGTTGGTAACTCAAATTCATACCGAAGCTCGTAAATAGAAGAGTGAAATTGAATTACATTTCAAATTTCAATGAAACATACTCTCCAGTTGTTATATAAGTGATGCTATGGCAGCTATGGTAACCTCTTGAGGAGCCGTCAATGTTCTTTTCAAATGAACAGCGACTTCTCCAACTGGTTTTCACACCTAAACCACGCCCGTACACCCACGCTCATAGGACATTGATTGGTTTGATGACTGTGTGGTCGACCACAAACACATAGCTTTAAGACATAAGCAATATGGATTTGCAAGATCACATGATCACGTGATCATGCGAATCCGGTTGCCTCATAAGGTAACACAAGGTTTTAAACTTTAAATCTCTTTATAGAAAGTTGAGTATGAGAAAGTAAAAGGCAGCTACTTTTTGCTTTGAAATATGTCTCCTCTTCTTATCTAGACATGGACAGATTACTGACAAGGTCTACCATGCACAGATTCAGGGGCTCAATCAGTTAAAAGGACCGCCAGAGTTGTATACAGACCACAAAGAGATGCAAAAAAAACTAATCAGAGACAAAAACTGACTCTAATTGATGCAGCTGTGTCATTTTCAGTGTGTTGGTTATGCTATTATGTAAGAGTGGTGGGGGTCCGTTTTAAATGTATGTGCCCAGGGGCCCATTGTCTCATAATCTGTCCATGTATCATGAGCAACATATGGATGGGGAGCAGTCAGCTGAGATAGAGCAGGGCTCCGCTGACAGCAGCAGCCCTCCACACCCTCTGTGATATCATCCTGAAACTTTCTGGTTCTAATTTGACCCTCTCCCCGTAGAAACATCTGAGTTGTGTTTCTCAAGCTAGCGCTCCAGTGCCAGTTCCTTCCCAGAATCAACATAACCACACTCAAAACATTGACATAAAGCCAGAGGGCCTCCCTTGAAATTCTTTGACAACATCTTTGGAGCACAGCATACATAGTAGAGCAGGGACTATTGTTGTGGCATTGCTTTCGGTTGCTTGAATTACAATTTTAAAAAAAAGAAATGATTCGGATGATGAGCAAAAATAACTTTAAATGTGATGTGAAGCTATTGACTTTGAACACAGTCAGTGGGACTGCTAGCACTCCATCAAGGCACAGATTTTGAGATGAATTTTAGAACAACAACATCTCAACTTTGAAAGCCAAGGATATAGGGGTTGTGCTTAAACAAGGACCTGTTGGACTGAGGGTTGCAGTGAGAGAAGAGAACGTGTTTGCTATCATGAGCGAGTTTGACAGAAAAGCCCTCAGGGTGTTTTTCATTAGGATAGGCTTCAACAGTCGAACTACAAGCTGCTTCTGCAGAATTCTACAGCACTCACCAGTTCAAACTTGTTCTGACATAAATAACCCTTTATCAAAACCAGCAGGCACTTTGAAATTAAAGTTTGCATTCTGCAGATGTTATGTAACCTATGTACAGATGGTGAATGGGAGTAAATGAGCCTGTGTGTGTGTGAGGAGATGGATGGTAGATTTGAGTTGATAGACATCGAATGTTTTTTCTCTGCGTCTGTCACCAGCCCACACACAAACACACGTGCACGTGCACGTGCACGCGCACAAACACACATGCACACTGCTGCCGATGAAATGGGCCATGTTGATATCAGGCAGGCCCTGGTGCCAACCCACTCCTGAGGCAGTCAAAGAATGAAAGTAGATCTCACAAACAGCTGGTTCCAGTGCTCCTTATTAACACTATATGGTCCGTACATTGTTAGTGATACTATGCTTTGGACGACACTTGAACGTGCACTTTGGCACACATTGCAGTGAGTGATAGTTATGACAGTGATTGGAAGAGGTGTGTCTGCTGCATGATATGAGGCAGAAACCTGCTGGGTGAGTTTCCTTTACTTCAATTGTCTGATGTAAAATCAGTATCCTGTCTTCAGTTATGCATTGTTTTATATATTATATTGACTTATGTTCATTTTCATCCAGTCAGTCAGATCTGATGCTGGTATTTATTATGATTGTCAGGAAAACACTATGAGTCATCATCCCGGTATGAAGATCCCAGAGGAAATGTTGAAAAGAAGCAGGTTATGACTCATCAACTAATCACTAGTCATATAACTAGCTCACAGCTGTAACTGTAAACAGACATCATGTACAGTACATTTCACAGTATGGTTAAAAGTACTGCTCAGATGAAATTAGACTGTGAATATTAAGGATGTCCTGATCAAGTTTTTTGGCATTGATCCCAATCAGAAGATTCACATATTCTGCTGTGTGTGCTTCTTCTCTCACAAATAGTCTTTGGCTAAGTGCTGATACAGACTGCACAGAGTGCACTAAACAAGTATAATTTTGCTCTGTCGTCCGGTAACTCATTTAACATTAGCTGAAATGACCTCCTGCTGATGCTTTTCATTTAACTGCCGGCTAATATGAGAAGCTGCTAGCTAAAATGAATGCTCGCTGCTCTTTACTAATAATATTTATCCTCAGAGGATCTGTGTATTTTGCCAACCTCAGTTTAGGCAATATTTTGTTTTGACATCAAACACTATAATAAGATGGGGTTTAATGATTTTAGTTTTTAAACCTTGCGTCCCATACGAAGATGAGAAACCATTACGTTCATTGGTTCAGACACCTGTCCAGGGCAACTTACAATGATTTCATTGTCAGTAAGTTTTTTTGGGTTTTTTTTTTGTTAATATTGATTATTTAGTCAAATAAAATAAAAATGGCCATGGCAAGTCCTTAGATCCTAGCAGGCATCTTTAAATTACTTGATTTTTGTCTGAAAAATTATAAAAAATAAATATAAAAATATATATATATATATTAAATTCACAGTAATATAAACAGAAAAGTCTTCATCACTTGAAAAGCAGGAACCAGATGATCAACAAATCAATTAATTATAATAGCATGAGTATGAGGCACGAGTTGGTATTTTCAAATTTTCCATAATGCACACGGTATACACAAGTCGGAGCTGACCATTAAAGCAGCAACTCCATTGAATTGAGTGAAACTTTCATTGACATCGTTGTGTTCATATCCTTAAATGGAGCAGCTGTGGCTGTTATCTCTAATGATAATGGACATGGGAAAATTCACCTCTCCCTATTTGTCTTCCAGGGCTCCGTCAACAGAACTGACCGCTCTGATCGAGAAACTGCAAAAGAATGCTGATAAAGTGCAGAAGAACATCTACGACGTCGAGCAGAACCTCAACAAGGTACAGTCTGATGAAGCAGTCTTCAAGGCCTCAGAGATATGTTGATGCTGACAATCTCCAAATACACAGAGATGTTGCCATTTAGAGGGGCAGGTAGCAAGTATGGAGAAAGAAAGATTGTTGATTGTTAAATCTCATTCCCTGGATGTAAATGCAGCTGACACCTACCTCAAGTGCCAGTACTTAAAGACCTGGCAATGAAACTTAACAATCAGCTGTCTCTCTCTAGAATTGCTTACCAACGCTAACATGCATGAGTGCCCCGCCCGGCTTCTCACTCTACTCAGGACGCCATTACTCCAATATCTCTTAAATGTTGTTCGCTGCTATATTGATTTTCAAAATCTGATATATTGACTGTACCTCTGGGAAAAGAGTTCAAAGAGATGATGATTGAAATTGATGCTTAGTAAGAATACAAGTAAGAAGCTTTGCAAATAGCAACATGGGTTCCTTGAATTTAGAGTACTCACCCCATTCCAATCAGTTCAATCTGAATAAAACAGTAACAGGCCACCTTTATAATATATTGGTGTAACACATCTGCATTGTGTGTGTTTATCAGTATAATAAAAGTTGAATAGTTGAGATGATTTTTTTTAAGTTATAAGTTGGAAGACTTTCAAAAGACAGATTTAAAAAAAAAAAGAATAGTCTTGTAAGGGCCAGAATCCAAAAAGTCTGGACTACACTACCCACACCCACACTGCGACTATCGGTCTTTGGATCCTTTCATACTGTAGCAAGAGCAAGTAAGAGTTGTGTGTTCTGATTTCAATCAAATATCACATGTATTCATTTAACCCTTAAGCTCTCCCAACTGATCCAACAACATGGGTGAGGGAAGTGTGTGTGGAGGGCAACAGATATCTCTCTAAAGCTCTGTGTTGTGCTTTAGTCTCCGAGGAAAGTTTATTTCAAATTCACTCGGTTTGACAGAAACATTTGGTCAAACAAAGCCCTCTGTTTTTTCTACATTTCAATTAAAAGCGTTTCATAAAATCCCTCAATTCTTGCTTGTTTTATGAAACATTCGCAGGAGCATGTAATTCTGTGACTTGCATACTTCACAGAAAGTACTTCAAATGCAGCTACTGCCATCATGAGGCACTTGTACATTACTACATAAGATAGTTTGGAGACATTTTCACACACAAACCTGCAGAAACTGAAACAACATTTGAATATATATTGAATTTATCAAACTAAGTAATGGAAATGCAAAATATGCTTAGTTATATGCTTACCCCTGGCCATTTTTACAACAGGTATACCTGATACCTGGCTTTTAAGTGACTACCTGGTTTAAGTTGAGGAAATCCCTGTCTTAACTAAACCCTGCCTACATATTCCTTTTCACTCTGAATCACATAACATGAGTGACGACACTCTAACTTAATTATTGCTCTTACTTTAATGCAATTGTAAAATATTGTAAAGGAGAACAGACTGAGAACAGACTTAAGATGTTTACCTTGTGTGTTTATGTTTATTCAGTTGCTGTTTGTGTCTTCATTTACATTAATTATTAGCCATCCAACTTACCCCATTGTGTTTTTGCTCCAGGATGTGAGTAAGATTAATGAGGGGAAGCCGACACTGTATCAGGATGACACCAACAAGCGAATCCTCAACTCTCTGGAGCTGCTCACTGGCCTGGATGAGGACGCCGTCGATGCTAAGCGCCTCCAGCATCCACAGGCTGAGATGATAGAACAAGAGTGAGTCGCACTCTCCTGCTCCTGGGCTTCTACCAATGCTTAAAGGCTATACTGTGCTATGTGACAAAAAAATATTTAACCTACTATGTGTGTGTGCTCAGCATGAAGCAGCTGCGTGACAGAGTGATGAAGCTGAGAGAGGATCATGACCATATCTACCACCTGAGCCGTACTGAAGGGAAGCCCAGCATCAACTGGGGCACCATGATGGACGATAAACTGGTAGGAATCATGTGTTGACATAAATCGTATTGTGTTTTTTGAGAACTTGATGCACACAATAAATGCCAGCAGCCAAACTCAAACTGAGGATGTTGCAGTTTAGGTCGCAGTTTAGTAGACAGACTAGTGGTTCGACATAGTGGGGCATTTAGCACCAAATTTGAAAAATATTTTTCTCGGAAGTTGGAGGAGACCAAGCTAAAGGGAGAGTGAATGCTTGACCTACATTTATCTGCTGGACATAAAAAATGTTTTCTCTGTGTACGCAAGATTTTCAAATAGGCAACTGTTTGCTGACGCATTAGGTGATAGTATGTCTAAGGTTTAGCGTTTAGCTTGTTCTTCTGCTGCAAAGTGACTGAAACAATCAGTTAAATTGATTAAGAAAGCACATGATACATAAACAACTGGCTTGATCTGAAGACACACGGGGTGAGGAGCCCTTAAGTAGACATCTGGTCCAAAGATAATCAAGATAAGGAAATACTGAAATGCAAGATGTACTTTGATCATATTCATACACAGGAGATATAATGCAGTGCATTACATATATTAGCTTATGTGTATTGCATATTGTTCATTCTTGAGGCCTTCAGCTCTAACACTATGATTTAATTTCATATTTGGGTGAACAGTTCAAAAGTGTGATAGAATTACAGCCAGACCAAGTTAAGTCCAAACATATCAGAACATGGTGGGGTGGACTAAGACGTATTTTTTTGTCTCCCTGACCAGGCCAACCTGAACAATAAAGGCTTTGGAGAGGACCTTCCATCTGTGGAGAACGAGGTGGAGGAGCACAACATCTTCCACAGTGAGGTCGAGGCTCTGGCCCCTCACATCTCCACCAGTGGAGACAAGGTAAGAGCAGAAAAACAAAAATGGTTTGAGTTTCAAGAGTGGTAATAATTCTGTAACTGTAGTAGTTAATTTAAATGACTGGCTCAGTTGGATGTATTTCAACTGTTCAAATGTTTCTTTTAATATTGTTAAGATTGAACACAAATTGCAATTAACTGTTTGAAAGACATGTATATGTATATGTGTATATACATACACATCATTGTGCTGTCATGCAGATTTGAGCTTGTTATTAATGTCGAGTTGACCAGGTTGCTTGATCAGGACTACTTGTTGTAAACATTGCTTAACATCAATGTCAGTTTTAGCAGTGATGCACAATAAGTAAAAGTTTTCTCTATCATAAATAACTGACATGAGCCTCGTCTTGTTTGTCTTGTTCTCACTCTCCCTGTTTGTTCTGTTTCTACAGGAATACGTCAGTGGCCTCCAGATGAAGTACAACAAATTGCTGGTAATAAACCACACACACACACACACACACACATGCATTCACTCTTCAAGCCTTCAGCTGTATGACTATACTTTGTGTGTTTTATGTATTATAAACTGGTTCTTGCCTGCCATTATGTTTGAAAATCTACCGGTTTTTTAAGTTTTTCTTTCTTTCTTTCCCTCAATTAGGCCAGTTCCACCACTCGTCAGCGCAACCTGCTGAGCCTGCGGGACTACATGCAGCGCTGCACCAATGAGCTGTACTGGATGGACCAGCAGGCCGAGGAGAGGCTCAACTATGACTGGAGCGATGCCAACCTGGGCTACCCCGCCCGCAAGAGGCAGTATGAGGTAGCTGAGGGGATGGCCACACACACTGCATATATACACTTTGAATCAATGCATACAAAGATGGACACGGCCAAGAAAATCAAACATGATTTCCAGTTAACTTAGCACATCTGTCTCACCCCAACAGAACTTCATCAGCAAGTGTCTAGAGTCCAAGGAGGCCACCGTCACCAAGCTGAATGACGACGGAGAGAAGCTGATTGCCTCTGACCATCCAGGGAAGAATGTCATTGCGGTAAACGATCATCCATGTACTCAACTGGGTGAGGTGGGGGGTAGGAGGATATAGGACAAAGTTAGTGCATGAGATGAGAAGGTAGTTACTGTAGACTGGCCGCTCACCATCATGGTCACCGTGACTACTGAACTGCTATTGTTCCTCTGAGTCAAATCTAAACAAAGACATGCAACACATACTTTTAGATTCAGTGTGACAAACAGACCATAAATGCATGTATTACTACTTTTACTAATGCCACATACATTATTGTCTGTCAGGCTCACACGGAGGCAGTCCATGCTGACTGGAAGGAGTACTTGAACCTGCTCATCTGTGAGGAAAACCATCTCAAACAGATGGAGGAGTACCACAAGGTGAGACACACACGACAGTTGAGCACTCATGCACACTCAAACACACATTTTCATATGTAAAGCTCATTCGTTTCTGTGTGTGTATCTGTGTGTGTGTTTGTGTGTGCAGTTCCACAAGGAGGCTCGTGACACTCAGGACCTGCTGAAGCGGCTGGATAAAGATGTTAGCCAGAAGTACGACCCAGAGTTTAAAGATGTGTATCAGATGGAGGGTCTGATTCAGGAGTTGGATGTGAGTTTTTCTTTGTCTGTACATGGATACATCTCCACTCTCTAACCACTGGCTCCCTCCTTCTAAAATATATTTTACTGTGTGTTTGTATCTGTGTATGTAGGACCAAGCCAAAGCCATGAACCACTTTGATGAACGGGTCAGTGCTCTTCAGAAGCGCAGCCTGCAGGTTGTGCCTCTAAAGTACCGCAGGGAGACCCCCCAGAAGCTGCTGCCAGTGGAGGCCCTGTGCGAATATGACACAGAAGATGTATGTAGTGTGTTGATGAAAGATGATGTGAACACTTTTTGAGTGCCTCTGCATTTGTTGTTCATGTTTAAATGTGAGAAACCAAAAAAAAGCTATCATTCATTCATTCATTCATTCATTCAGCTAAATCTCTTAGATTTAGCTGTTATGCTCCTGGTGCAGAATTGTTTTCCTACCTCATATTTCCTCTTAGGGAACTTTCTTCTTATTGTCCTTATTCCTGTGTCTTTATCATCTAATTGTCTTTCTGTTTGGTAGTGACCCCATTTTCATCTTATCCTTTATTTTATGTTATTCTTTCTCTGTCACTGGCTGCCAGTGCTCTAATTCCAGGATGTTCTCTGCTATCAGAGTGAATGACTTAGCACTCCCTTTGCTTTACCTTTTCTAAATACTAGGCCTGTAACTTCAGGGTTTTGTGGTATAATGTATTCAAATCCCTTCAGAAGAGAGCCCAGGCGCAGACTTTTAGGATGTTGTTTCAAATCCCTGGGGATCAGAACACAGGGACTTTGAAGAAGTCTGAACTTATACTGACTTATACTGACTATAGAGCCTGTGAACCAAAGCTCTTCATGTGTGGGTTGTCTCTTGACCTCACTGATGTCAGGTTTTCAAATATATTGAATTAAACTAAAAGTCAGCATTTCATTTTAAAATGGAATCTCAACATTTATGTCTCTCTTTGATCATTAATCTGTTAACCAAGTTTGGACGAAAACTCTGTGTGTGTGTGTTGTATCTTGAATGGGATTGTTTTAATGTGTACAGGGGCAGATTCTGCGTGGGGAGAGGTACACTCTGCTCCGGAACAATGGGAGCAAATGGGACGTGAAGGATGCGCATGGACGTAAATACACTGCTCCAGCCGTCTGCTTCATGATCCCCCCCACTGACCCCGAGGCAGTGGCCATTGCTGACAAGTGAGTGTGTACGGACATGTATGCATGTGTGTGCAAGAACTACATTCACTGCATGACAAACTCAATTGTATTTTATTCTTGTGAAGTAACAGTTGTAATAACTTGTTCTATATTGTGTACTTGCAGCATGGCCAGCCAGCAAAAAGCCATCAAGCAAAAAATTGCGAGCAGCAAGGGAATTCTGCAGAAACGCTACGATGAGCTGAGGAAGGCGAGTGGGACCGGCACAGCTACAGGTACAGGACACTGTACAAATTCTGCTGTGTGCAGATTTTGGGGAAACTTGTCATGTATTCACAGACAAACAACTTGATTTACTTGTTTTCTGTAATTTGACAATTTGATTTGGTAAAACTTAATAATACCCATCATATAATAATCATTTATAAATGGTAAATGAATAGCTGATTACACTTCATAGTGATTGGAAAGGTTTATAAACATGAGGTGCTTATTTTTAATGGCCATCCAAATCATGTTTAAAGATGGACTACACAGTATTAATTAACCATTTAATAGACTAATTGCTCTATAGATTATAAATAAAAAAAACATTCTGCCTTTTAATGAATTGAGTGTTACAGCTTCAACCTAAACTTTTAAAGTGTTTCTATTCAGCTATGACTGATGTGTATGAAATAATTTGGCACAAAATAAAACTGGGCTGCAGAGTGTTGAAGATTTTATTGGAAATCATATGTGGTCCCCCCCCCCAAAAAAAAGAAAAAAGCTGTTACTCTTTGCCACTGAATAAGTGGATGAAGCCAAATGATGGTGCTCATCATGTTGTGTGTGATTGTGTTTGACCTCAGACAAGGAAGAGCAGCAGTGCCGCCAGCTGATGGCTGGCCTGGATAAGGTTGTCAGTGACCTGGACAAACAAGAAAAGGCTATTTATTCTCGAGTGCGCCCACCACTGGAGCAGAGCAGGCCACTGCAGGACAGCGCCGACCGCCTACAGGAAATGAGGGTAATGACTGCAACTTCTTTCTATTGTTCCGCACAACTCCTCATTCTCCTAATTTAGCTCCAACATTTTAGATCGAGTATTTATGCATTCAAAAATTCACCAACCCTCACGTTTCGCCTCAGGAAATTGCTTCTGCTGTCAAGAGGATCGAGCCAGAGAAGTCATCTAAAGTGCAGGAAGCAAAGAACTTCTTGGTCTCAAACCCAAATTGTGCCAGTGCTCCTCAACTCCACAGCAAGGTGGATGGAGCCAACAAAAAGTACACCAAAGTTGAGCAGCTTCTTCAGTGCTCTGAGGAGAAGTACGAGACTTGATATTTATCTCAACCTGTCGTTGGAGCATGTTTGTCTGTTTCTATATTGCTTTAAATGGGTACAAATCACATAAATAATTGTTGGTTTTCTGCTCACCCAAAAACTACACTCACCTCTGTTTTAGACTGAAGAATTCCAACCAGCTGGAGAATTCCATTCAGAATGGAAAGAATTTTCTGTCCACCATCGAGAACAAGCTGGCCAGGGAGGAGGTTGCTCCAGCCGACATGACGTCACTCGAGAAAACACAGCGTGAACTTGCAGTAAGATGGCTCCTTTGTTCTTTGGCAATCATTACAATCACATCCCAAACTGACTGAAAAGGGGGAATAATATTAAATGTGACATTCCATTTTGGGTGAAAATTTAAGAGTCATATTTCATTATTGTATTATTTTACAACAAGGTCGTAGTGACCAGAGCACAAATTATGTAGGGGGATTCTGTGGCTAAAAGTTAACAAGAAGAGGGCACCGGGAAAAAATAAAATAAAAATGCCAATGCGGCTGTGATGACATCATATAATTTGTGATGTGCACACTGGTGAACTCTCAGGCAGATGATATGGTGACGTCTTAACATTAGGAACTGGACATCTGGAAACATTCCACCCGGCTGGTTTGGCTGGCTGGTTGGGAGATGCTGTCGGCAGAGATCTGCATTTACTCCCTCACTAGTTTATCTATCCATCACCAGACACACAGTATAAGATGAGTGGAATTATTGCATACATTTAACAATTTTATTAGGTGATGGATCTGAGGTATAAACTCCAAAGCCTCCTCACTCTGTCTCATTTTATCGTTGACTTGTCTGGATTATATTTTCCTGAAGAACATATTACTGCATATATTGATTGAGTCTTTCTTGCTTCTCCGGCAGGATGCTGCATCAGACCTGAGATCCAAAAGGTCACTTATCACTGACACAGAGCAGAACCTTCGCTCGGCAAAAGGCAGCTGTGACAGCATGGCCACCAAATTCCAAGAGCACTGCCCAGACATTGAGAAGCAGCAAGCGGAGGTCGAGAAGCTCAACAAGCGCTACAACAACCTCAACAAGCAGCTCGACTCCAGGTGAGAGGATCAGGACAAGGACAAATCTGTGCATCAAAACTTATGGAAGAAGCACCACAATAAAACATATCACATAGACCTGCACATAAGATCTGCACAATGATCTCTCTTGCTGTGTGTTTCAGGTCTCAAAGCTTGCAGAGAGCAAAGATTGCGCACAACAATTACCGCAATGATTATGACAATCTGAACAACTGGTTGTCTCGTGTCCCAAACTACGAGCCCCGTGAAACTGATGACACGAGACAAGTGGAAACCAAGCTGAAGAATCAGAGGGTAAGACAAATGAGCAGAAACAAGACCATACTCATATTCATGCTCTGCATATTCTGATAAAGAGGAATATTCTGTCAGTGGTGCTAGAGAAAAACAGCTTATAGCAAATGCTCTGTCGCCTACAGAACTTGCTCTCTGATCTTGCAAGAAAGGAGTCTGACTTGAACAACGTCTCCAAAAATGCTCAGCTTTACCAACAAGCTGTCAGAGTGAGTATTCTACGGTCAACGTTGACTTTTAGCACGACGTCACGATGAAGGTTTGATTATTGGTTTACCTATTCTTCTTTGTAGGACTATGAGAATGAAACTGAAAAGTTCAGATCCATCCTCGACCTTGACGATGGAGTTGTATCTCAGACATACAAGAGGAGCAGACTAGAATCACCTGCATTGGTTGTCAAGGCAGAGGTGAGGCACAACAGTCAAGCTATCGTGGCATGTCACTGTCAATTCAGTTTAAACATTATACCTTCTGTGAGTGATTGTACTTGTAAGTATACAGCAAAGATCACTCTTTGTTTTTGCATATAAATTATCAACTCAGGTTGCAGGTCTGCATGAGATCTGGGGGGTGTTCTCTAGTCAGCTGCAAAGCTTGAATATTGTTGGCTGAGGGAAATTTAAACTGATCTGCAGGGGACACATTTGCGTTTTATCTACATTTTTCAGGTAATAAGCACTAGATTGAGTTGTGCAGCACCGACTGGCGAGGTATAAAAGGTGTTATTTCAAGGCAAAACACATATTCAAGTTTACTCAACATGAAAGCTGAACTACTACTAGGAATAGATACAATCATCAATAGTTTTTTCAAATACTTCATATCATCAAACCAGATGCAGCTGATGGGCAGCAAACTACCGATCATAAGATTCATCTGAGGGAGCACACGAGAATTAACAGGGTTGAACATGAGAAAATACATTTTAAGGATCATCAGCTAAAAAGGTTATGAACCAGTGAAGTTACTGAAGGATTTACTGCATATGCTTTCCATGACATGTTATTTCGATGTTTACAGGAAGCTGCTATAGAGGCGAAGTTTACTGAGGTTAATGCTGTGAGCAAACAAAAGCTACAGAATCTGGAGTTTGCCCAGAGTCTTCTCAACCAGGTAAAATATTTTAACATAACGGTAATCAATAATAACAATAATAATATAATTTAAAAAACAATATTACATTTTTTTTTCCTTTTGTATAGCAACCGGATACCACTATAATCCAGTCTACAAATGTCCGGTCGGTCAATGCATCTGCACCAGGACAAGAGACATGGAGAATCAAGAAGCAGCTGGAGGATGAGATCCAAAGGAGGGAACAACTTGAGAGAGAAGTTGAAACTATCCAGACTGACATCTATGTCCTTGAAGGACAGAAGCCCCAGGACACAATTGTCAAGAGGGAGCTGATCAAAAAGGTTGCTGACCCCCAGCTGGATGAGGAAGTCCACAAGATCCAGCAGAAACTCTCGGAGGAGCGCCGCACTACCCATGTTTTGGAGAATGACCTTGAGGTACTTAAGTTGAAGTTACATGGCCTTGAGACAGAGATCAAAGAAGGGGCACAGCAATACACTGTGAAGGAGGTCTTGCGTATAGAAAAAGACCGTGGTCAGGAGGAGGAGATGCGCAAGCTTCGGGAGGAGCTGGATGAGGTAAGACGGCAGAAGATGACAAAAGATTCTGAGCTGATTGAGATACAAAAGCAGGTGACACTCCTGGCTGAGGAGAAGAACAGGGAACAGGAGGTGATCACTGAAGAGGAAGTGATCAAAGTCCAGAATGATCCACAACTTGAGACAGAGTACAGAGTGCTCCTTGACAGGAAGCAGAAGGAAATGGATGGCAGGAAGCAGCTAGAGGATGAACTTCAATTTCTTCAGGACAAGCTCAGAAGGCTGGAGAAGGAGAAGGCAATGGCAGAGGAAAAGATCTCTATCAAGGAGGTGCTAAAAGTAGAGAAAGATGTCGCCCTTGAAAGAGAGGTAGAAAACCTCAGAAGGCAGTATGAAGACGAGAAGGCCAAACGAAGATCATCACAGCGGGAAAAGGCTGACCTTCACAGGAAAATTACCAGTCTCGAGGAGGAGAAGTCCAAAGTCGTCATTCAGGAGAAGGTGCGCGAGATTGTCCGCCCTGACCCCAAGGCTGAGAATGAAGTTGCCAATCTGCGGCTTGAACTTGTGGAGCACCAGAGGCGCTATCAAGATTCAGAGCTCCAACTTCGATCCCTGCAGGATGAGCTGAACATGCTGAGGAACAGAGGACCTCAAGTGGAGGTCAAAGAGATCATCAAAGAAGTCATCAAATACAAGACAGATCCGCAGACGGAAAGAGAACTGGAGAGACTTCGCATTGAAATTGTAGATAAAACCCACCACACTGAGAAAGCTGAGATGGAAATCCGCCAACTTCGTGATGAGATTCAGAGATGGAGGGACACCAAACCCCAAGTGCAGACAAAGGAAGTGGTCAATGAAGTGCTGCAATACAGAGAAGACCCTAAGACCAAGGAAGAAATTGAGACTCTCAAAAGGAAACTGGCTGATGAACAAAGGAAACGCCTTGACCTTGAGGGAGAACGGTCAGCCCAAGAAGAGAAAATCCGACTAAGGAAAATGGATCTGTCTCAGGTCCGTGAGAAAATTGTTCATCAAGAAGTGGTCAAGATGGAAGAAGATGTTGTCCTCAAGTCAGAGTGTCAGAGCTTCTCACAGAACATCAGTAATGAGCAGAAACAAAAGGAGAGCCTGAAAATGGAACTCAACCAACTGCAGAGACAAAAGGCTGACCTGGACATGCAACTGGAAGAACTGGAGCGTGAACGCAGGGCAAGGCGCGATGCAGAATTGGAGATCCAGAGGCTCCGGGTCAGACTTCATGAGCTGGAGATCCGCGATAAAGAAAACCGTGAGAAAGTGACTGTCAAACAGAAGGTAGTCCTGCAGCAGGATCCCCAACAGGAGAAGGAACACTCCATGCTCAAACTTCAGCTGGACGAAGAGAGGCACAAACGCACTCTGCTTGAGAAAGAATTGAATGCTCTCGTCCAGCAGCAGCTCACCCTGGAGAAAATGGATGTGAAGGAAAGAGTTGTCCGCACTGAGAAAGTCCAAGTTGAGAGAGACCCAGAGGCAGAGTATGAGATTGAAAACCTAAAGAGGACTCTGGAGGAGGAGAAAAGGAGAAGGCGAGAACTTGACCAGGAGTTGACCATCCTCACCACCAGGTTCTCTGACATGGAGTTCTCCAACACCAAATCTTCTAAAGAGCTGGACTACATCCGTGATGAAAGTAACCGACTGGTGCAAGAGAACCAAAGGCTGCAGAATGAGATCCGCAAACTTCGCTCAGAAATTGAGATCACCACCAAAGAGACTCGTCTTATCACTGAGTCAGCACCAAGGGAGGATGGAAAGAACCTGGAGTTGAGGCTTGATTCACTACAGAGGGAACTAGCAGAGCTCAGACGCATAACTACACAGAAGGATGAAGAGATCGAGAGGCTTCAAAAGAACCTGACAGCAGTGAGAATGAAGAAGGAACAGAGGGAGAGCCATCTCCGTAGATCTATCGTGGTCATTGATCCAGATACGGGCAAAGAGATGCGACCTGAAGAAGCCTACAAACTAGGGCTGATCGACTGGAAGATGTTTGTCAACCTGCAGAGCCAGGAGTGTGACTGGGAGGAGATTACAGTGAAGGGGCCCAAGGGAGAGTCCTCGGTTCTTCACGACAGAAAATCAGGGAAAAAGTTCTCTATCGATGATGCTCTGCGTCTTGGGCATATCTCAGAGTACCACCTTCAGCAGTACATAAATAAAGAAATCTCCATCCAGGAGTTTGGAGTAATGGTGTCGGGCAAAAAATGAATGCAAACAGGCAAGGGTAGCGCAGTTTCAGTTTGATTCTTGAGGATTTCTTCTGTTTCATTCCTGTTGAATATAAATCCCTTTGTTTCATTGTACTTCCATTTTGACTTCAATACTATGGTGACTTGGCATTTTTTTGTACTTTATTCATGATTCCTAAATGCACTCCGTATTTATTTGCTTATGCATATTCAATTTTGTGGTACTGGCATCAATATATGGATATATATTGCAATTGTTACAGCCTAACATAACATATATAAAACATGATATGTGATACATGTGATAAAACACAACATTTTACATGGTAGGTGAGGTTTTGGCAGCTGAGCTTTAATTTCTGTCACTGGGTACTTGGGTAAACAGCATGTTTGATTTAATATTGTCATTGAAATTCACCAGGGTACTAAATGTTTCATTTTGGTGGGATTTCCCAGGGTTCTCTGATGTGTGCTCTGCAAGCTTCAATAAAAGTCAAATCAAACTGGAAAAATGTGTATGTATTTTTGGGTCAAATCTTATTATGGTGAAAAATAAGTTAAGGAAATGTACCATTTCATTCTGTTTAGGCCACTGTCCTGTACGGAGCATTAAATATCTAAATAGAACACGTTGATTAAATGAGAACAGCTCTAAGACAGACATGCCCGTAGAGCTGCTGTAGTCTCACTATTTGTCGGAAATGCTATCAAAAGATCTGCTAATGTAAAAAGTACAAAGTTGCTATAATTGTGTAGCAATTCACAACAGTTGTGAATTTGACTAATGTGGTCCTTAGCTAATCCTAAATGATCATTTAAGCATAAATAGTCTCACTTCTTCGTCTTCTTCATCTTATATTTGTAAAGATTGATATAGTGACAGTTAATACACTTGTTGTGTGGAATTATAATCATCGATGTATTAACATGGACATCACTTAAAATGCTACAGCTGGTAAATATGGGGTTAATTTGAATTACTTTAAGCCCTTCTGGGAGGCTTTTGGGCTTCTTCAGTTCTAACTAACTGGAGGGGAGTTTAAACTTCGTGTGAGAGTGTCCTTACAGAGTCATTAATGACACGTGTGAGCTCTGAGTTTCAGAGTTTTGTAGGGCCGCTTGTGGGTCGTTGACTCAACTGGCCTTCATGTGGGTTACAGGTGTGAATGGCTGTTAAACGGAGGAAAATCAGTACTGCATTTTTAGGTGGATGATAAGTAATGTCACCTCCTCAGTTTGACATTTTAAAGCCTGCAAACTCCTCTCCAGTTAGTTAGAACTGAGGAGGCCTCTTGACTGAGAGGTGAAACATCTTCAAGAAACTGAGAACCAGTCCAGTTGCCTAAAATACAGCGCTTAGAATTACCATGACCTGGATGACTGAGAACCTTCATCTACATGGTGCAAACTACCATCTGAACAATGACTTTCACACTCAACCATACATTTATCTAATAGATCCACTATATAGCTACACTATTGTAAGAGTCAGTAGGAACACACCTGTGTACAAATATCTATGTATATATTTATATATAAAACTTACATGTATATTGACCTGGATGACTGAGAACCTTCATCTACATGGTGCAAACTACCATCTGAACAATGACTTTCACACTCAACACCATACATTTATCTAATAGATCCACTATATAGCTACACTATTGTAAGAGTCAGTAGGAACACACCTGTGTACAAATATCTATGTATATTTATATATAAAACTTACATGTATATGAATATTTCCTTTATACATCTGTATCAACCATTTTTTCTCAAATACTTTGTACACAGGAGATGGGTTGTCCTCCCACCAATGGGTGGCAGTAAGGTCTGTTAAAACATCTGAATATCGAGGCACACAGGTTACTCTCATGTGATCATTATTGTTTGAAATGAAAAGCTCGTTGAATATTACATTGAAATATAATATGAACCATATCGCGTTATAAACGTATTTGTTTATGGCATGTAGCCTAGATTTACCATAGCACCCATTTTCATTTTGGTCATGTTTCTCTGATGTTGTTTATTTATACTGTTAATGCATATATTGCATATGCTTAGTCTTTTGAGAAGATAATTTTCGGCAGGCGAAAGCATAAGAAACAGTGTAGACACAGCAGCGGATGTTACAGAGAGGAAGGGCTTGTCCTCACATGTGATTAGTGGGTGTGTGTTGTTTCCCCTCATTCAGTGCGACGTTTTATTAAAGTTGTAAGATGGCGACGGTGCATCTGAGGATTGGGGACTTAGTGTGGTAAGATAGCCTTTAAACGTTGTCGAAAGCCCTTATCTCTGCTGAATTATGATGTAGTGCATAACATTGTGTCGTAGAAGTTAGTTTAACGTCAATGTTTCACGTTGGGGTTGACCAAACGTAATTAATGGAAGTGTCCGCGTACTGTGCTAGTTGATGATCAACCCAAACAAATTGCTAACGTTAGTCAAGCGGACTCAGCCAGCAGTCGTCGTTAAGTTAGCTGCTAGCTAGCAGGCAAGCTACAGCAAAGGGATATAGACCACAACAAGATAGTTTTAAGGATATAAACCTGTCTTTGATAGTTGAAATGTTTGTTCCGATGTTTTATCACTGGCGTTAAACTGTAACCATATACTTTTGATTCCCTAAATTTGCAGCAATGTTATGGTCTGTGGCGAGCTTTTTTTAGCACCTTAGCTTAAGCGGATATCTGTTACTGTAGGTAACAGTTAGCCAACTGTTAGCTTCACATATTCTCGGCTTCCGTGTTAAGTGTTGGGGCTCCTTCACAGTGGACAAAAGCAGTTCAGTAAGTTATCTGTATTGATTGGAAATGAGCCCTGTTGGTTACTTTAATGTACCTATGTGTCAGAGCCAGTAAACTGCATGTGAGGTGAATAACGTCAAACTGCTTGTTTCATGTTGCCTTGTAGCACCGGTTGTGTTTCTCGTGATGGTATCAACGGCATTAACGTTAATAAATGACAATACGACTACAGGAGAGAAACTTGAGTTGCACGTTTGTTTCGTAAAACCCGATTAATCGACATATTGAAGTCGCGTTACACCAGCAACTGAAGCAACGACAACATATTTCCTCATGTTACGTCTATAAGTTGACTAAAGATGCTATTAATATTTGAATTGCCTTGTTTTTCTAATGGCTACTGTTAATTGGCATTCAACCAAAGTTATCAGTTGTCTAATGCTGTCTTAACACAAGCAAAACTGTAGTAATTAAAATAACAATGATAATAAAATAATAGTGATTTTAAAAATGACGATGATGATGATGATGATAATAATAATGTATAAAAAAGATTAAATTTGAAACTATCCAGTCAAATTAATATTCATGTATTCTTTTATCCCATGTGCTGTGTGGTGTCTGTGCTAAACAGCTTTTGATTTTAAGTGTTGTAGACGTTTTTTGATTATTTATAGTGAAAATGTATCAAGGTTTGATACCCAGCCCTCACAGCAAATATTGCAATTGGTTGGGAGAGACTAAATGGTGAAATAAAAGGAAGTGTCCTAAACCTAAACGTCATCACATTGATGGAGTGTTTTGGGATGTGTCTGCACCAGAAAGAAAGATGTATACCAAGGCTAAATGTACAGCTTTTCTTTTAGGGGGAAGCTTGGCCGTTACCCACCATGGCCAGGAAAGGTAAGGAGTGAAATCATGACAATTGTAAAGCAAAGTAAATGACATTTACATTACAAATCCTATCCTAGTGTTGGATGACATGACTGTTTATTTACATTTCAGATTGTGAGCCCTCCCAAGGACCTGAAAAAGCCCAGGGGCAAAAAATGCCATTTTGTGAAATTCTTTGGAACTGAAGACCAGTAAGTCTGGATAGTGAGGTATCTCTTCTGTCTTGAAATGCATTTCCTGCACCATCTAAATTGTAAGAGCTGTGTTTCTGTGTGCCTGTCCAGTGCATGGATCAAAGTGGAACAGCTGAAGCCCTACCACGCCCACAAAGAGGAGATGATCAAGATAAATAAAGGAAAGCGCTTCCAGCAGGCCGTTGATTCAGTGGAAGACTTTCTAAAGAAAGCAAAAGGGAAAGAACAGGTATGGGGTTTGTCCGTTAACACTGATTGTACACTTTGTGAAGTATTGTAGATAGTTTGTTTGTTTCCCTCATCATCCAAAAAAAACGATTTCCTTTATTGTACAGTTGACAGTTTTTTGTCAGTCAAAGCATCAGATTTTTTTCTTTGAGCAACACAGAATTAACAGCATGGCAGACTGAAAAGGTTTAGGAAAAGACATCTGTTGCAAGTTGAGCAAGCTGTAATGGAAATAAAGAAGAGTGATGTCAAAGGAGGGCAGAGCAGTGTGGTGCATGTCCCGTAATTTCACGGTTGTTGTTCTAAATCTAATACCCTGAAAGGCCAGGGACTGCTTCTGAACCACACCAGCCTGTGGCACCACTTCCTTTACTGCTGTCCAGTGTGGGAGCCACTTTCATTGCCAAGCCATAATCATGATGTACACCATATGTTTGTTTGACTGTTTGAAACTCAAGTTTTTACGTCACCAAAGAAGTTATTCTGCTCCACTAGTAGTTTTTGCTGAACTATAGTGTAACTGGGCCAAGAATAGTGCAGTGCTTGTCATATTTTTAACTCAGTAAACTGTGAACAAAATGCAGGAAGCACTGGTAATGTTATATAGAAAAAAATAGATAGAATAGAATGCTTGTTTGAATGAAAAGAAGTTGTTGCCGTGAGGGGAAACACTGCCATTTATTCAATTATTTGAAACACATGCAACACAACTAGTTCAGAAAATAGAAATCACACAGCAAAGTATGTTCTACTAACCCTAACCCTAAACATCTGCTGTGTTTTACTATTTCGTCGTGTTGTCAGCTTATTTGGTATCATGTTAACTTAGTGCTGGTGAAAACGGAACATTTCATGCAATGCTGCTTCATAAAGGATGCTTTTAAATGACTAAATAACAGTGGGATTTTATGGTGAAGAAGTTATAGGAAATGAAATGTGTGTGCAACTGAATTAACGGAGCCACTTTGTAAACGGTGATTCTTCGATAGTACTGCAGGAATCAGGACAAACACATCGTTTAAGACATACCTTCAAGCAGGTAGCCCAGTTGACCTCAAAGGACAGCGCAATTTATACCGTTTTACTTTGTTTATATGTGGCGGACCCTGCCACCATTCTAGCTTCAAACAGTGTTCTGGGACACGGAACACTGTTTGGAGTTTGTATAATGACCTAATTTATATTGTTGATATTAAAATCAGTTTCCAAAACTACATAGTGCCCCTCTAAATGTAACTTGTCATAAATCATGATTTTATGGGTTATTTTTGGTATAAAAATAATACAATATCCACTGTTGGGCACCGATATATTTACAAACATCTACATATATCTATTGCTACCAAGATGAATGTAAGCAATAATCATGATAATGCGCAGCTCTGCTGTTGTGCCACTACAGAAAAACTAAAGACACTGAGTGAATCCAAAGGATTAATGAAGTGAGACTTTTCTTAGTCCCAGCCCCTCCATGAAATGCTCCTTGGTGTCATGTTCAGTCTCAGTAAATGTTTATTCAGGTGGACACATGGTGTCTGTGGAGGCCATCTGCACATCAGAATGATTGCAGTCAACATTCGATAAATCAGTTTTCCCTTTTTCTCAGTGTACATATAGCCTGCTCAGACAAGGTTATTTTAAAACTGTGCCAAATTCAAAATGGTCAGACTGCTTAGGACAGCACAAAATGATAATCTGTGTTTTTAACAGAACTCAGATGGCAAAGGAGACTCAAAAGGAAAGAAAACATCCAACAAGCCACTGAAAATACTGGAGGAGGATGATGAAGATCTCAGTGCCCTGAAAGACCCCTCTGAAAAGGTTAGTAGCGCAAGTTTGAAAATATTGTCCTGTCACGCATTAAATGGTTTTACTCAAAAGTTACACCTTTTAGAAAAGACAACTGCCGGCAAAATGGGGACTGAAACAGGCTGAAGCAATGAGATTGTGACACATGTGAACACTGCAACCATGTTCTTCACCCCATCCTTCCCTCCTTCGACCATTGAGCTATTTACACATCCTTTCATTAGCTTTCGGGAATGCCAGCTTCATTTTTGCAAGTAAGATCTTCTGTCTACAATTCTCTTACAGACAAACTGGGCACTAGCTTTCAAAAACAAAAAAATATCTACTAGGTGTTTTGAAATGCTTGGTGCCAGTTTGGACCACTGACTGGCTGGTGCTCTCCCAGCTCTCCATTAGCATGTACATTTGTATCTCATGTCAAATAACATGAAAGAAAATCAATAACAGTATCACTGCAAATCATTTGTTCTGTCCCTCAACCGATGACTTCACTCCTAACCTGTTTACAAGCCATGACAAAGAAGTAACAACTCATTGTTGCATATGGTATATAGCAAACGATTGCAGCTACAATAGCTAGGGAGCTCATCCACACATAATGGATATTTTTTTTGTAACAGTCCAAATTTAGGAAAGACTGAAAGGAATATATTATTTTAAATTGATTAATCCATTCATCCATCCTATATCTTGTATATTTCTTGGATGTACAGGAAAATATGATGATAATTGGATAAACCATATCCATCATAATTTCATACTCTAGCCTGTATGCTCATAAAACCCAGATATTAAATTACATTCTGTGTGGTATCTGTGAATCCAAAATATATATATATATATATATATATATATATATATATATATATATATATATATATATATATATATATATATATATATATATATATATATATACATCAAATATATATATATATATATATATATATATATATATATATATATATATATATATATATATATATATATATATATATATATATATATATATATATATATATATATATAGATATATATAGAACTAGGTGTACCTTGTAGAAACCCTGGTTTAAAAAAAAAAGAATGAAAGTTGAACCAAAGCCTTAGTCGATTGAGTCAAGTTCCTGCTGTAGAAAAGAACTGTCAGATTTCATCACTACCCTTTTTTCCCTCTACATTATGAATATATTCAAGTTTTTTTTCTGCACACAAGCCAGTCTAACCTGATAAATGCACTAATTGCATTTTTCTTGGCTGATTCTTCTTTTTTTTTTTTTTTAGTTGTACCTGCTGATTCTGATTTTGGCTGATTCTGGTATTCTTTCAGATAACTATAATTGGTAGCAAATACAAACATTTCAGTGCCTTTCTCCCTGTCACTTACACAAATCTAAAAATAAGGTGCTCTTTTACTGTACTTTTTTTTGGTACACATGACATCCAACTGGAAATCAATTGTAGCATGTCCCACTTTATCAACATGTTTTAAGCTATTTTATTCAGTGGCCTGTTAGTGAAATGGTCTTAGTGAATTTAAGTTTACAGCCAAAACTGTAATATTGCCACAAATCAGACACCAATGTTATTATTTAAAGGGTCTGCTCATGCACTTTACAATAAACATTATCCTGTGTCCGCTCTAGTCATATCTATCAATGCCTGTCAGACTGGTTTTATTTCTCCAGAGTTTGAGATACCTGTATGAGATTTCTTCCTCACCCCAAACAGTGGAACAGAATGGATATCTGGTCCTCAACACTGTCTTCTGTGTGTATGACACACAAATGGCATTCAACACAGCAGACATGGACCTGTATAAATTCCCATCTGACTTGGGTGAAAATGTGTCTCTCTCCTCCTGAAGGACTTAACTGACTCTGACCCCGAGCCATCCACTATTGAGAGGCTGGGGGCTGGACCTGGCTCAGGATTCAAATGGGAAAGCAGTGTAGGTGAACCCTTGCTTCCCACCAAGCCCGCCTTGCTTTTCTTCTACCTGACCTTAATCTTTGGCTTTAATCACCAACAACTGCAGACCTTTTCCTTCTGATCTGTTTGGTACTCACTCTTGGCTACTGAATCTGTTTGATTGGCGTGCACTGTTGAGATGGTCACCAACTCTGCATGTGGAGGCTGTTGTGTTGACCCAGCCTCCTCGACTCTATAAATGTCTCGAGAGTAATGAGAGCCACCAGCTTCCCGAGACCAGTGTGTGTGTCTGTGTCTGTGTGTGTGTGTGTGTGTGTGTGTGTGTGTGTGTGTGTGTGTGAGAGACCCCTAAAAACAACTACAGTCATGACCTGTTGATTTATATGTCAGTGGAAACATTGTCACAAATGCTGCAGTTCCAACACACCTGCATACAATGGCCTAAATTTACATCATAATAAATAGTAATTTTTCATAGAGGACTCACTTACTGTAGTTATGACAATTCAGTCAGCTCATACTGCCAGCTGCTGTTGCCTTGGCTGTAGCTCTATTTATGATATTGAAGTTGTAAATGGAATCAGCTAATTTCCTTGGTTCAGTTACCATATTATGCAAAATATTAATATTTCCTTGAACTACAGTTCCACCGCAATAAAATCTAAGCCTATTACAAATTTGATGATCATGTGTTGCTGCCTTTTGAAAACCAAAACAGCTCTTTTGTTTCAGGATAAAATGAAACTGAAACGTAACTCATTGTGTTGTAAAAAAATTAATCAGTTTCCACTGACAGAGAATCAGATAGTGACTGGCTTTTATGGGTTGAGTTAATCAAAAAGCAAATAAAAGTGTTTTTACTTTGCGAATTATTAACACATGATGTTTCATATGATTACTGTATTCTTTATTTTGAATTATTTTTTGTTCAGTGGCAGAAGGATATAAGACTCTTTCAGACCTATTTTAAAAATCCATCCTGGGTGATCCGCTCACAAGTGGACAGCTCCAAGTCTGTCAGTTCACACCTGACAGTAACACGCAACTCTACATCTGTCTTAAGTAACCACTTTGACTTGATTGGTTCTCTCTTCCCTGCTCTATATGATACGCAAGTAAATCGTTAAAGTTTCTCCTCACTCAACAGCTCTCCAAATTGGATGATTTGTTAAGAGATCCAGGGGATATTGTCGTTACAAGTTCAAGAGTTAGAATAGTTGAAATGGTGAGTCCACAAACATCTGCTGCTAACATTGTGCAGGTTAAGAGAGCCCAAAGATGGAATTAACATCAAGTGAACCACATGGAAATCGGGCAGTGTGTAATCCATTCTGCCTGTTCTTTTGGCTTCTTTTTCTTGTTTCCAGGAAGACTTCAGTTGAGTAGGTGGTCCCTCAATGTGGCCAAGGACATGTACACACCACTAAAAGCATGTGGTCACATGTGACCCAGACCCCCTCCAGATGGTTTTGAGTAGTGGAATCTCAAACGTTTCCTTGATGTGTCCTGGGGGCATTTACACCTGTACTTAGAGCTGTCCACTTTTGATCAGAACAGTCAGGACCAGTATTTATACCGCATCCTAACAGGGCCTTAGATATATCGCAATAAGTGTATAAATAGTCTAAAATAAATGTGTATGAAGATAAGATCTATGTAAAACAATGAATAAGGAGGTTCATGGACTGTACCTGTTATTGTTACTCCATGGGCCAATCATCTCAAAAATTACGTAAAGCATGTGCATCTTGTCAGTTTTAAACTTTTCTATTGACGCTATTCCACTTATTTTGACTTGGAAACTGTTTTTGCTTTGTATTGGTGTGAGTATTCAAAGAGTCACCAATGTGGATAACATGCTTTTTTTCCCCAACTTGACTGATTTGGGCAGCAGTTGACCACATACAGGGTTCTCACTGGCTAAGAATTTTCTGCTATATTTTAGAGTTCTGAGTAAGCATTGTAAAATTTATTTAGGAATTCAGATTGAGATTTTTTGCCCATGGAGGGATTCACTCCCTAATTCTTTACCAGAAACTCAGGAAAATCATGGCAGTTTCTATAAGGACCATGATGGGAGTCCTGGTGTGTCAGCGCTGTGCTGTGTAAATTTGAGGCTTTCTGCACACTATATTCTCAGTCTGCTCAGTACATATTTAAAGACAAGACTGTCACACTGATCTCTTGTTCTGTTGCAGCCTGTGAAGGATGACCCACATTTCCATCACTTTCTGCTCAGCCAGTCTGAGAAGGTAAGAGGAAGCATGCTGCTTAGTGCACCATAATATAGTTTTTTTGTTTTTATTTGTTTCAATGCAGGTTACATTTTCAAATTGTCTGTTAGGTTTTCATGTCTGGTCCTGTTTGATTAACAGTTGGTGTTTATGAAGTGGCCTCTAACAGTTGAACTGAAACAGCCTGTGGCTGAACTGATAAGTCCTTTGTCAGCCTGTGAGGGGTTTCCTCAATGACACTTCATCCTTTAACATTGATGTTCCTGGGCACAAGTCCATGTTACAGTGTCGTTTCTATAATACCAATGGAATAAGATGAAATTGCACTTGCAGAGAAATGCAGAGAAAAACTTTTTGATTACATTACATTTAGAGCATTTAGAAGACGCTTTTGTGCCAAGTGACTTACAGTAATTCATACATTCATTCATACACTGATGGCGGTGGCTGCCATGAAAGGTGCTGACCAGGATACCAGGAGCAGTTTTCAGGTTCAGTTTTTTGCCCAAGGACATACTGACATGCAGACCAGGGGCTGTCTGATAACAAGACACTGGCTCTACCCCTGAGCCACTGCCACCCAGTCATGCACATTATTAGAGTGTATGACTATGCTTTGCGCCTGTTAATTCGTTGCACAATATTGACATAGATATTGAACCTGATACTGACCAGATACTCACTTAGATGTGACTGATTTGCTTTGTAAATGCTCAGGAAATCTGATGTGAACTTGACATTATGGTGTGAAGTAGAGCATATTGGTCACTTTTTGTCTTGAGTGTTCTCTTTCTGCCCACAGCCAGCATCATCTATGGAACCCATCAGCAAGCGCCTGAAGATCATTGAAGAGGTAAAGTGGTTTCTAATTGAACTAACCAGTCAGAATATTGAAACCTTGATGCATTTACTTAAATATTAAAATTTATTTATATGTAAATAAATGAATTTAATGCTAAACTCTTCTCTTTAACCAAATAATTTGCATGAATACAGTTTAGTTTTGTCTTAAATCATTTATAGCAGAGCTTGGTGAGGCTTCACTTTCCCTTCCATATGAAATTAACAGTGTTGATTTAATTGTGAAGGACACAGGATCGACATCTATCCAAGCAGCAGACAGCACAGCCATCAATGGCAGCATCACACCCACAGATAAAAGGTAAGAACACATCCTCGCTACAGTATTACAGAGCACCATTATCAAAATCATCTGCTAAATTTAACTGGGAAACCAATCACAAGGTTATCACTAAAAGTTAATGCTACTGATTTTATTATTAAGCTTTTAAAGGACTTGGATTTCAGCTTTGACCACATAAACAAACAGTATAAATGCAATTCTTTCTTTTCAGCTTGCTCATGTTTTGATTTGTTTGCTCTTTTTGGACTTTGCCCTGCAGGATAGGGTTCCTAGGTCTGGGACTGATGGGTAGTGGTATAGTTTCCAACCTGTTAAAAATGGGCCATGTTGTCACGGTGTGGAACCGCACAGCAGAAAAGGTACTGTAATGCAACACAGGTTAAAACTTTAAGGGCTTACTGCTGATAGTGTGTCTGATGAATGAGCTAATGACGGCTCATTCACAGTGACATGATGCAGTGGGTAATTGATTGATAATTTCATGTGCATTTCTGATAAGCTGTCTTTAAAGCTTACCACTTGCATGTTATGAATGTTGTTTTTTCAGTTAAATAGTGCTATAGCACTATTCTGTATCAAAGTAAGAATAAAGCCCTGCTTCCATGTTTGAGGATGGCTCACCGCCAAAGATTGTGCTGCTGTTAGCTAGGGGGAAAAATGTGCCGCGCCGGTCCATGGACATATGCTGCAAATCAGCGTGGTAGATGGCGAAGGATTCAAAGAGCTAGTCAGTTACCACGTGCCCTAGTACTTTAAGCCATCAAGAGCCATATATGACGACCATTCAGCTCCAAACTACATCCTAACAACCAGGTGCACCTACAAGTTTGTTCAAAACAATGGTTTAAGTACACTTACTGGGAATAGGAGAGGTCGCATCACAGTCACAGTGTTTACAGGATGAATGTAGTACCTGAGTCGATTGACCCAGGTTTAAATGCAGAGTTGCACACAAAAGCCAGATCTCAGTGGGTTTAAGTGGGATTTTTGACGAGTGGAAAAGGGGTAAAAGAAGCCATCAAGCAAGGTGGCCCCAAGCTCAACCTGTACTGCAGAACCTCCTTGGTTGAATGAAGAACCCGTAATGAGGATAGATCTCACAAACACTAGAGCACAAGGCATTGAGCAGAAACACACAAGATGCATAAATGAGGACACTGATAAAGACATTTCAATTTAAAATAAGTTAAGAGCTTTTTGGCATTGAGCACTTCGGCATTAAACGTGTTTTTAAAAAGCATTCCATTCATTGTACAAGAGGTTGGCAAAAGTGATCAAATTCTTGATGAAAATATTTGATTTATCCTAAAATGATCAATTGAGTCTGTGTTGACATGCTGCTACTGAATCATCTGTGTTCCAGTGTGACCTGTTCATCCAGGAGGGTGCCAGGTTAGGCCGGACTCCTGCAGAGGTGGCTTCTATGTGTGATATCACGTTCTCCTGTGTCTCAGATCCAAAGGCTGCCAGGGATGTAAGTACCATCTCAACTACAGTATATGGCTTCTTTTGGAAGTTTGAGTCACTGACTTGAGGGTTAAAAAATAATTACAATTTGTGTTTGTTGCTCTGCAGTTGGTGTTGGGACCCAGTGGAGTGCTGCAGGGAATCAGGCCGGGTAAATGCTACGTAGAGATGTCTACTGTAGACCCAGAGACTATTACAGAACTCTCACAGGTACACATAACACACACACACACACCCACCCAACATATCAAAGTAGCCACGATTCTTAAGAGTGAACAACCTTACCTTAAGTACACAGTAGTGCACATAGTTTCAAAGCTATTTACCATCAGGAACATCCCAAAGCCTCAAAATGAGTGTTGCTTTTCTTCAATATCTGACAAATGCACTGAAGTATCATTGGAGTAGCATAAGTATTCCAATTCAAATTGTTCTCTAATGTTTGAAAGGTGATTACGTCACGGGGTGGCCGTTTCCTGGAGGCTCCAGTGGCAGGAAGCCAGCAGCTCTCTAACGATGGGATGCTGGTCATCCTTGCAGCTGGTGACAGAACAGTGTACGAAGACTGCAGCAGCTGCTTCCAGGCCATGGGCAAAACCTCCTTCTTTCTGGGTATGTAGAGTGACACATGGTTTACTGTTGGATACTCACAGCAGTTCTTAACAAACAAGAACCACTAGGCAACCAGCCGAGAGATTTACGGAACTCAGCCAAGAACTAGCCTGGCACATTACCCCCTAAGATGTTAAATTGTCATTTTTGTGCTTTGTAGGGGTTAAACTGACAAGATATTTTGTTTTTATAGCTTTGTAGTCTTTGTGTTAAGCTAAGCTAACCAGTTGCTAATTTCCACTATGTATTCATTGGTTACGTATAAATGTTTCTTTGACCTTGAAAATATCAGACTTTTCAGATTCAGGTCTCCCCTATGCTTTCTGTGAACGTTTCAGAATGCTCTAGGTGTCAGATGGCATCAGTTAACCACATTGTGTGCACATTCATTGGTTGAAGTCTCTGCCATGTTGTTACCAACAGAGTAGTCTGACTTACTGGATGTATAATGTGCCATTGAAGACTATTTCAGTTAGCATTCTCCTCCTTTTTCAAAATCCCCATCTCTGTTGGAGATCAAGTAACAACATCAAATCTAAGAACCTACATGCTGAAAATGGCAAATTACTGTAACACTAACCTGGCACTAATGGCATAAACCTGAACAAACACTCTTTACATTTTCATTGCAGGGTATGCTTCTCAGCTTGCCAAGTCCAATTCCCTAAACACTAGGCGCCGCATCAAGTCGCCCCCAAAACAATTATCATTGGTTTAAAGAAATACAAACAAGCTGGAGTATTTTGACCCCTATATCAGAATAACTAGTGCAGTGCCCGTCACAAAAGTGTATTCCTATAAAAAAGTGGGAGGTTAAGGAGCTTTTTCATGGATGGCCAAATGAGGCTGTGTTTGAAGGTGGGGCGTCAGGGATATTTAGGTTTGTTGTGAAATCCGATATTCCAGGTTATAATTGGCTGTTTTTGACTATTTTTGATTTTGCCATTATATTTCACCTTAAAAACTATTTACTTGGTGTCATTATTTTCAGCACAACCTCACATGTGTGACTGTTGAGTTATTTTTTTTATTTTGACAAACTGTATTAACACAGTGGACCTAAAATCACAAAAAAACCATAAAATCCGAGTAGAAAAAGTTTGATTTTTTTTGCTGTGAAAACCACAAATAAACATATATACAACAAACCATTTTTTTTACTTATAATGCAAATATAAATTTTTGTTTGCTAAATTTGTGCATACATTTAAAAAATGTACAAAGTTATATGTAACTGTTTACATTTAAATGCAGGCAATGCTCAGGTCTGCCTGAGCTCCTTGAGAGCTGCACTGCCTGCTCCACATTCAGCTTCTTCTCATTGTTTTGACTCATTAAACGAAAAACCGACTCCACTACACACTAAACACACTACACCAAACACTACATAACACACTAAATATACACTCCAAATACGCTAAATATAACAAATCTCTCAACTCTCAATATCGCTGTCCGACCGTCGTTGCCCGTCAATCATCCGCCTAGGTCCCCCCCACAACTTCCTGTTCCTCAACAACCAAACTTGCTGCTTGGACACTTTCGTGACAAAAGCCCGTTTTTACCGTTTCTTTCTGCACCAGACACAAAGCAAACGTGACGGCAATGTTCGCGAAAAAGCGTGGCAGCCAATCACTGCACCACGGTGTGCAGTGATTGGCTCTGGTGCGCACGTGACTGTGGTGGCTCTGGTGGACAATGCTCAGAGGAATTTGTAAAGCATTTATGAAATAATTTATTCACGGTATCATTGCAGTCCAAGCAAATGCTTAGATGCACACCACTGAACCATGCAGCAGCCATGTTGAAAGTCTCGGGTCGGTGTGATCCTTATCCGCAGAGATATTTGACCAACAGACACACACAGACAGAGATTCCGTGCATTTATAGAAAGATAAGTGCAACCGGACCTGTTTTTAGTGTTGACATAGGGCTGTTGCAATCTGGAAGTCTAACTCACAAGACAACCCACAGGGTAAAAAGCCACTGTTTGTTAATTTCACTGTTGAGACTGTGGCATATTTCTACTTTTAAAAATGTGTGTGTTTGCTTGTGTGCTTTCAGGTGAAGCAGGAAACGCAGCAAGGATGATGCTGATTCTCAACATGGTGCAAGGCAGCTTCATGGCCACCATTGCAGAGGGGCTGACCCTGGCCCAGGCCACTGGTCAATCACAGCAGACCTTCCTGGACATCCTGTGCCAAGGCCAGATGGCGAGCACCTTTGTGGACCAGAAATGCCAAAGTTAGTCAACACAAAGCTGGGTTAATATTGGCTGTTATTTCTAGGGGTGTCACGATTCTCCAAATCCTCGATTCGATTACATTTTCGATTCTAAGGTCACGGTTTGATTTGATTCTCGATTTTTACATTTATTTTTTTTGAAGCACAGGCTGCTATGCCTTTTTTAGACTAGACTTTTATGCAATGTAATATCTGACCTGTGTTCGCAATGTAACACTACATTGTCAAATTTAAAACATTTATTAACAACATAATGTAACAATAACTTATATCTTCAGTCAATTGGAAACTTAACAAATAACCTGCCACTTGTTTCAGCAGAGCTTGCAAACTGTCGCTTTTTTGTAGACAACGCAAACGTTGTCAACATGACTCACTGGAAATCCAAAATACTTCCACACCGGCGACTTCAGTCAGAGAGGAGGGGGTTCCAGGTTTGTTGATGGGTCTCCTGCATCTGCAGTTGCCATTGTTGCAAGAGTGGCGTAGCCCCTTTCAGGAATAGGGCGCTGCGTGAGGTGTGTGTGCGTGAGGTGTGTGTGCGTGAGGTGTGTGTGCGTGAGGTGTGAGTGGGCGAGCGAGAGTGAGGGAGCGTGTGTACGTGCAGACAGTGAATGAACAGGAGAGGAAGGAGAAGCGAAAGGAGTAGCAGGAGTAGCGACAGCAACAAAGTGTACAATATAGTCTGCAGTTTGGCTGTGAATAAAGGTGACAGCTCCTCCAGATACAGCAAAGCTCCCTGTATAATATTACTGGTATTATTTCCCAACCAGCTTAACAGGTGAAAGGTGTTCACCCCAAAGGTAAACACAAACTTCGGCCCTGGAGGAAATCATCTCCCCTGTGCCTCCCGACCCCGGTCCGGGAGCCTAACAGGAATGGTAACACCATGCTATCGTTTGGCTGGCTGTAGCTAATAGCTATTGGCTTAGCTAGTTGCTAAATTAGAGGAGGTTGACTCGCAGCATTTAAACACGTGTGTGTTTTTTTCCGCTTGGCAAGCCGACCGGACGTGACATGGGGGTGTGGCAGCATCGACGATTTCATTTTTTAATTCGAAGTTCGAGATTGGGACTTAATTTTGGTCGATTTCAATTTAAAATCGAAATCGTGACACCCTTAGTTATTTCAGATTTAATGAATGTTTGTTAAGCTGTCTGGGGAGCAACACAGGACAGCATTGTAGGCGGGTGACAAATAATGTTGTAATACACTAGAACACCCTGAGGCAGAAACTTGTCCATCCTAAGGACAAAGCACCCGGGCATAAGCAGAGCAATGTAGTTTATGCTGTTCATTGCAGCAGGACTGCACAGATTTTTACATTGGGGAAACAAAAACCCCCTCCATAAACTGAAAACTGAGAAACTGAAACAAGTCCTGTTGGCTATGATATAACACTTAGATTTAGTCAAAATGTGTTCTCTCTTTAAAATCATTCAATTAGGCCAATGAGCCTCTGAATAATCAGCAGCTTCATGTTTTTCAAACATGCTAGACAGTTTGCACTAGTGCTGAAACAAGTAGCTGATTAGTATGCCTTCCTGGCCTAATATAACTCATGCTGTGTAATCTTTGACAACTACTTGTCTTGTTTGACCCAGATAGTAACTACAATGCCATGTTCAGAGCTGAATTTAAGCTTTTTCCTGTCTGGTATGATGAGTAAGTCAGCACAGATCAAACATAATTAGAAGCTGCTCATCCAAGTACAGTATATTTATAAACTTGCAGGCTATACAGCAGCAACATGTGATTCTCAGTTACACACACTGTCCGCATATGTTTCACTCAAACAACAGGACAATGTATAATTAAGCATTTAATTTGCCCGACTCAAACTTTTAGTTGTCCATGACAAGTTATAACATTAATCGTAAAGCCCTGTGCGTTTCATCCACAAGCTTTGAAACGTGAACTGACGTTGGCTAACACAGTAACCCAGCCAAAGTTCACGTGGAAGCCCAGCTCATTCATTTATCGTTTTTTCATGCAATATGAGAATTTTTTTTCATGGAACATACTGGCTCGCAGTTTTTAGCTTGTCGTGTCTTGTTTTAGTCATAAAAAAAGCATGTAGAACATTTTAAATCATAGTTTTACCTAATTTCACACTGGCATAAAGGAAGTTTTAAGTCATGTTTTATGTTCTTTTTTCAACCTTAAATGGTAACGTTTTAAGTTTGTAGAACACACAAAAAAGTAGTTACATTAACACTGTCAGACAATTTCAACGTATCTTTTGAAATTATTATATATAAAGGCTTGATAATCTTTCTTCCTGCCTTTTCCAGATATTTTACAGGGCAACTTCAAGCCGGACTACTATTTGAAACACATTCAGAAGGACCTGAGGCTAGCCATCTCCATGGGTGACATGGCCAACCATCCAACCCCAATGGCTGCAGCAGCCAATGAGGTAAAATGGCATGCTTAGGTTTTCAGATTTACACTTTGCTGTTTTGATTTTTATGGGCTCCCTATGTGCATTTATCTTACAAATTGTTACCTTTTATCTAGAAGGGCCTACACAATACATGTTTTTTACTGTGACATGGTAACAATGGATTATTTAGCTAAAGTAAGGTACATGCATCATTAGAGCCATGAGTTTTCCTCTCCTGCTACCATCAGGTGAAAGTTTTATGTTACTGTAAAAAGACAATAATCACAGGAGTAGAGGTAACACAGTTTGTGTAGCATAATACCGTCATTGTAGAATAAGGCTAACGCTTTCTACAAGTCAACATACAGCATTATCTCTGTGTTGTAGAACTTTTCTGGTTTTTATTGAAGAGTTTTTTCAAAAGGTTGTTCTGGTCATTACTGAATGTTGATTATTTTTATATTCATGTAGCAGAGAATACTGACCAAATCTTTCCCTTAGCTCCACCATAATGCCAAAAATAAGAGTGAACACCTCCCAAAAATCGAGTTTTAGCTCATTTCCTTTGAGTTAACTTGTCACCTTGCTGCAGTGATGTACTGTACAGGTGAACTCCAGGACACTGTGACATTAGAGCTGTCCCAAATGATTATTTTTCAAACGATTAATGTAGCGATTATTTTTTCGATTAGTTGACTAATCTAACAATTAATTTAACGTTACATGACCAAACAAAAGTAACATAGTAAATGTAACTGTTGTTGGTAACTTATATGAGGAAAAAAATACCGCAGTTGTTGGCGCAGCAGCGTCTGTCCTCCCGCCTGTCCTACCAACTCTCACATTTCTGCCCGAAAAACAGCACCCGTCACTGGCAAAAACATTTAACTCACTCAAGTGGTTGTCTTGATAGAAATCACCGCGATGGTCAGCCCTCCCCACCGAGATTTCAGTGAACTTTCCCCCAGAAAACAGCCTCCGTCCCCGCAAGTGACAGAGTCACGCAGCGACCTGTTTACTGATGGCGATTATGTAATAATGTAATTTAGTGCAAAAAACATAACTCTTTCACCTTCCAGGATGTTAGGGGGCCGGGTTCTCAATCACTACACATTATAAATGGTCCGCGGGTTTAGATTGACAGGGGGGAAACCTGGGAAACACCCCAACATCATCATCATGAGGTGTACTGTCACGTCTCTTTAGGAGCAGCAGCGCAGCTTTCTGTATGAATTACATGGCGGTTCGTCTTTATTCCAGCGGTGCTTCGCTCTGATTGAATGACCATCGGCGGAGAATTGACGAACCGCCGCTGCGGCGTTAATGCAGCGTCTCTGTGTAAGAGGGGCTATTCTCAGCCTCCGCAGGTACTACCACTTCCTATTTGGGACGACGCGTCGACGCAAATTATTCATGTCAATGAATTTATGTTGTCGATTACGTCGATTACATCGACGCGTCGTCCCAGCCCTATGTGACATTAATGTTTGGTGTGGTAACTAATGCAACAAGGCACTCTTCTGACCCCACCTCAAAAGGTGCAATACCATTAACCAGAGCAGGCAGTAGCCCTTTTCACACAGACTTCATATTTTCTCCACAGCGGATGTTCGCCAGTTCTCCGCCTTTGTTCACACAGGACCAAGCAGCTCTGATGTAAAACCGCACCAGTGTGTCAAATCATACAGCACTCTGGCGCTGTGGAGTGTTGAGTCTAGTCACTCATAAGCAATCTTGGTATAAATACAACACCAGCTGCAGAGAAAAAAATATGAACCAGAGAACAGACAAACCTTTCACTGCAGTCTTTACTTGCTTAACCTTAATTATCTACAGCTCATCTAGTTTACTGCCATTTTAAGCAGTGATAGTCAGCTATAAATCAGAAGCTGCTACAGTGATGTTGTTTGTATCACTCTTTGCTAATAAAGAGTGAGGAGCGATGAAAGGTTTGATAAGAGGTTAGTTTGTAGGATGATATATCTGTCAATCAATATATATTTGCCTTTCACAGATATATCAGCATATTTGTTGTTATTTTAATGCAGATATATATAAATAAGTTCACTGTTTCAGTGCATCAATGTCATTTTGGATAATAATGTATTATTGAACTGTTCTGTATCCTGCCTCCATTCCCTGTCTTAGTTATATTGTAAGAAGTATTTGTATGAAACATACATTGGGCTGATACAACAATATCAGAATTTCTTTTCTCCTAAACGTTGGTATCGGAGTAATTTTGCTGACACAGAATCGGAATCTGTCTCTCCCAAAGCCTCTGGATGATTGTTTTATTATCAGTCAGTTCAGAGGAATCTTAGATGGACCCAAATGTTCTCCTTCTACACTTATTTTGGGCAATATCTGATGAACAATTTATCTTTATAGAAGCCACTTGTCAGGCTTGAAAGGTGTTCTTAAATGTTTACTCATTTCTGTTTTTTTTCCCCCTCTGAGCCATTGTGTTTCCTTGACATGTGCACAAAATGCCTTGTTTTCTTCACCTACAGATAGTACTAAATCCTTTTTAACAATAAATGAATGAATTCTAAAATAATATTAGGAATGAAGTGTGTGCAAAACCACTGAAACCTTTGTTTTTTTTCCTCTTCCTCTGCAGGTTTACAAGAGGGCTAAGGCACTGGACCAGTCAGACAATGATATTTCTGCAGTCTACAGAGCCTACATTCACTAGAGCGAGGTGTGACCTATCCTCTGGACCACACAGTCTTTAATCCCTTCTTATTTCTCCTCGTCATGTAATGAGTTTTTTATTTTAATTCTAGTCATTTTATTTCATTTTGCCCTAGCGCCAGCCATGTTACCTGCCCACAAGTCATGGGATAGTCATTCTTTTATTAGAAGCAACCTTGAGCATTGCACTGACTGTACTGAGGGAATACATGCTGTAAGAGTGCTCCAAATGAGGTTGTTCTACTGCACTGCTGCAGTTTGCTGTGCGGGCAGTGCTTCTGGTTTTTGACAACTAAAACAACGATAGAAGTAATGCAGGCTGTTTGGCAAGGATGTGGGGTCGAGTGCCACTGTGAAGAGCGGGGTATCCAGCTCAAGCCAGAGAAATGCTGTCAGGTTTTGTGGATGCATACCCCCTAAAGATTTTTTTTATTTCATTTTTTTTGTTCATGTGCAAATGATGAGTTTATTTAATTGAGTGTGATTTTGCTTTTCTTTTAAATGTCCAGAATTCCATGAAAGAAAACACCAAGAACATGCCACTGCATTGCCTTAATATTGTCACCCCTCAAGTCTTTCAATAATAGATGTATTTATTTATGTTTGTTTCTAGGTCTTCTTGGTCAATATGCCCATGGCTTTTTTTCTTTATCAGACATGATTTATGCTTTTATGTTGGTGTTGATCTTTCTTGAATAGGTTAAGGACAGCACAACAGCTGTGTGGAGACCTTTAAAATGCAGTACTTATTGGTATTTGTCATCTAGACTTGAGATTAACACATTTGAAACCCTTCATTCTTGTGTTTGGAACAGTTCTCATTTCCACTGTGTTTTTCTTTTTTTAATATATTTCTCTGAACCTGGATGAATCCACTTTTTGAGTTGCGTTTTAACTGGAGGTAATGATGAAGTCCCAATGCAACCATTTTTTCATTTTTGGTAGTTGGAGATAAAAAGTTGTGTTTTGAAGGCCAATTTTAGACCACAATTGAAATGTAACTAACAAATCCATTTTAAGTGGGTTGGAAGGTTTCAAAGACTGAAATATCAAGCTGTACAGTGAATGCTACAATCCACAAGGGCAGTAGCTGATTTTAGTTTGAATTTCATTGCACATCACTTTTGCCCTTCATACCAACACAGCTCACTTCAGTTTAGTGTTTGGTAAATACGGAAATCTAACAATCAGGACCCCAAACCAAATGTTAACATGCTTTCTGTTTTATTATTTATTCATTCTTGCTTTGGCCTCAAACAGATTTCAGGTCAGAAGGCAGGGACAGCAGGTGGTCATATGATGGAGGGGGCATTCTTAAATACATAGTAGAGGTGTTCACAAGGGCTCTTGGTGTATGAGACCGGATTCAGGTCTGAAGTCTGACTTATATTTTGGCCTGCAAATGTTTTCGACTGAGCTAGGCTCAGGACAGATTGATCATATATATTAATTGATTATTAACAAGATAAATCAGTTACTGAAATCCCAAAGCGTTGTTTGAGGTTTTCATCAGAGAAAAGACGTTTATGTTGATGCTGTTAAATAAAAACTCACTGCCTATCTTGATCACAATGCTTCAATAAACTGATATATGGTATTGTTATCCAAATTCTCAATTTGTCTTCCTTAAAGATTCAATATTGACGTAAGAATCAGCCAAATGTCAAATTCTCACTCGGACAGATAAGGCAGGATAAAATTTCCAATTTCTGCTAACTGTAGCTGCTGTTAGCTGGCTAACTTCAGCAGATATCTCTGCAACACAATGCATAAATGTCATAATGTTAAAACTGCCATGGAACTGCCTGCCTGCTTTAACTCGAATTACTATATATTGATCTTTAACTCTCAAATGTTCATGTTGATCCCTTTTTTGGATGCGGCCTAGACTTGTGGACCCATGAAGACCTCTTCTACATATCCAACAACATACCTTAATTATGCAGGTGCAAATGACAAAGGCCAACATGTGACAAAGACACATGGCATTGTTGTGAAGACTCAACCAGAGGTGTTCTGTGCCTGAGAGGGTGAAACCATCCATATATAAAGCACAAAAAGTAAGGGAATTTGTTTTTGGTAGATTATTTCTTTGTGGTAACAATGCGTCTTGGCAATACATCTTATACTGTTGGAAAGCCTGTTTTTCCCTTTTTAAATGGTGCCACATCTGTAAGGAACATGCATTTGTGGGATGAGCAGCAGAGCTCAGTATGTGAGTTGCCCCCATTAAAAATGTGCCAAATCTTCTGTGCCAAACACTTTATTCTGCTATTGACTCTTGTTAGGTGGATTGGATGATTTAAGTCTGAAAAAACAAGACATACTGGCAATTTAATAATTTATTAATTTAACAAACAGGAGCCTCAGTAGAATCTGGAAGAACCATACACAGCCAGCGTGGCAACTCCTCATGCTGGTCACCAGCCTTGTCACACAGAGTAGAGTTTCTTAGAGACTCAGAATTTGGGAGTGGAGAGGATGGAACAGCCCGCCAGCAGTCCTGACCTCAACCCCACTGAACATTTGTGGGATCAGCTTGGACATGCTGTTCGTGGCAGATTGACCAACACAACCACTTTGGCTGACTTGCGACAAATGCTGGTTGAAGAATGGGATGCCATCCCACAGCAGTATGTGACCAGGCTGGTGACCAGTATGAGGAGGAGTTGCCACACTGTTGTGACTGTGTATGGTTCTTCCACACACTACTGAGGCTCCTGTTTGTTAAATTCATAAACTGTTACACTGCCAATATGTCTGTTTCTTCGGACTTCAATCAAGAATAAGCTGTTTGGCAGAGAAGATTTGGAAATTGTTTCATGGGTGCAACTCATATACTCAGCTCTGCTGCTCATCCCACATATGTATGATCCTTACAAATGTAAACAGGCTTTGTAACGGTATAAGAATTATTAGCAAGAAGCATTGTTACAACAAAGAATCTACCAAACACTAATTTCTTTACTTTTTTTGCTATGGTTATATATTTTCTTTTCTTTTCTTTTTTTGCATCTAATTGGTCCCCGATTGTGTCAGGTAATAAGTGAAGAAATAGGTTAATCAGGGTGGCATATCTGTGTTTTTGTTTTAATTTCCTTGATGAAGAAAACAGAAAAAATACAATTCATAGAGGACAACATGGAGACAGAAAGCAGAACTTAAAGTGCACGTTACAAATTGGAATGTTTTCTTTCCAGGAAAAGATCACATGGTGTTTGGTCCCACAGTTTTAGCAGTTAAACTGTAAATTAAGGAGTTTCTCATAAAACAGAATAATTATAAGAATCCAACATCCCATTTTAAAAGATTCTTTGCAAAACAAATTTTGTTCCGTTTTTAATTCCTGTTCCCCTTAAACACATTAGTGTAAAGACAGATGTAAATAGTACATTAGGTTGAGAAGGGTTTCTTTTTTATCTACAATAACTGGGATTAATGAAAAAACAAACTACTTTTGGTTTAACTCTACAGAGTGACTGTCTAACAACTTTGTGTCTTAATACTGTAGATCGTTCAGTTGTTCAAGTGTAAATGGTTTATTAATATGTGGCTTATATAAACTGGCTTATTATTGCATTGAAAAGACAATGAGTTGTATCCTGTTAATGGAAGGAGGGTCTTACTTGTTTTGGGGGATATTTATGATTTTGTGTACATCAGACTTTTGTGCTGTTTAATAAATCCTCTCCTGATTACTGACATGTAAGCATGTTTAATCACTGATCAAGTGTTATCTTTTGTTAATATTATTTCTAATATTTGACACCTGATGCCTATAATGTGTTCTTACTTCCCTATGCAGTCTGTGTCTCTCGATTAGCCCCAAGTCCACTGGTTCCTGTTAATCATGTACAATTTAAAAAATGTCACAAATATAGCTACATTTGTTTTTGATATAATTCCCAAAACAACTGGCAGCTGGGTTTTTTTTTTATATAGATGCTACTCTAACAGCATGAAATGATGCATTGGTTATTTTCAGCAGTGGATTGAACCACATTTGGTTCACTCATGAGTATTTCGCACAGCAGGACAATACGTTAGGAGTGAATGAAAATAACCTAAATTTGTGTATTCATGGTAATAAAGGAACATGTCACCTAAAGCAATATCGTGACCACTGATGTAAAATGCACCTAGAAGTCAAACTTGAGTAAATGTATAGTGTTAAAATATTATTTTGGTAAAAGGGTGGGCCACTTACACAATATGAATAATACTTGAGTAAAAGTTTTAAAGTATTGGACATTAACGTAAGTTAATAACTACATAAGTAAAACTAAATTGTGCATATATTTATATGTGTTATGTGTATATACTGTATACAAGGGTTGTTGGATCTGATATTAAGCATTTTTTGGGATCATCTGAAAATTAAATTACAACTTTGACAGATGCAACAGTCAGTGTTCAACATGCAAGATAAATATAAGGGATTCAAATTGTAATATTTGCCTCCAAATAATAAAACAAGATTTCTTATTTAAGTCTTACTCGGTTGTCTCTTATTATTAAATATGTTTATATGGTGATGCTTTCTCAGTGCAGGGGCAAAGGAATAGCTCTCCACTTTGTCAAAATAATGTTCTATGATGTTGTTAAACCTCACATTTAACACACTTCCCTCAGTAATTACAGTATGTTTACAAAAGAGGGACAAAAAAAATATGCTGAGATTTCAGATGGTGCAGACTTTCGTGAATGTAAATCCTAACAACCATGTATGTGATAAATATGTTTACTTTTTGATTCAGTTATTTGTCCAGTCATGACAGTGGGAGTATTAAAAACCCAGGGCCCCTGTCCCAAGATGAATAACAACACTGCGTGGTACCATATGTTTGTATGACGCTAAGCGGAAGTTGTATTCCCAAATAAGGACTAGTGGGTGGGGCCACCTTAATGGTGAACGTGTGACCAGCCTAATGCCACATTCAGGTGGTTCTCGTAAAGACCAGTTCGCAGCACCCTTATTGAAGAGTTTGGTCAGAATTAGCAAGACAAATCATCAGTCAGCATAAATATACCAATTTTTTTGTATGTGTTTATGATGAAAAGCAGCACGCGACTGAATTGTCCCCCATTTACAGAATGAAGTCTACATGTATTGCTGATACATCAAAATTAATTCTTGACAATACAGACTAAACCGTGTATAGTTAATATAACATTACTTGATGATTCGATACTCCCAGAGCCTTTTATCGTCCACGTCAAAAGCTCGTCTCTTAATCCAAAGGTTGGTGTTTTTTTAAATGTATTTGTCGCTGATGTGGGGCGTTCATATGGGAGCTCGCGTTATTTCTGACAGCCCCTGAAGGCAACAGACCCTCCGCTAAGCTAGTACATAGAGACGCCTTCATCCTACAGACTGACAGCAGTGTTTTAAGGTGACATTCGAGGGTTTGTCTCTGTTCGCCGCACAAAATGCTTAATTCGCAGAGATCCCTGTCCGAGCTGCCCAAGATGTCGGCTGCCAGTCAGGTGGAGAGAGCTGTGTTGGTGAGTTGTTGTGTCTCTGCTGCAGCAGTGCGAGTAGGCAGGGGCACAGTGCTGTTGGGCTAGCTGGATTAACCGTCATTATAACATGTTGTCATATATCATCGAGTTTTTATAATAATGTCGCCAGGTTAGCAGGACAGTCACATCCTCGCGCAGCAACGCAGGTGCTACATCCATGGCAGCTCTGTGATGTTGACTGCGGGCCTGACTGAGTGGGAGTGCTCACACAGCTGCGCATGTTTCTACATGATGATCACATCATATATGTTGCCCACAACTAACTGTCTCCGTCTGCTTGTCATACAGAGTTAACCACTCTCAGTTGAAACCGTCACTGGTTGCCTGTCATAGACATAATAACGTTGGCTTAAATTAAATTCAACAATAGGAAAGCAAACGTGTTACTTGTCATGTACACAAACCAGGCATTATGGTGTGTCTCAGACTGGTTGTTAGAGGATGAAAGTATACATGAGCTGTAATAAATCCACTATGTAGCACCGTTTCCCCCATCAGATGTTCCTGCTGTTAACCACATACAATAAATATGAAAAACCTTGATGATGAAATGCACCGCCGCCACTCATCAAGGTGCTCTGCCCTCAATCATTCAGGTGTTTCCCTGCTCCAGCACACCTGATTCAAATGAATGGGTTGCTGATCATGTGAGGTGATCAGGTGTGCTGGAGCAGCATGCAGGGCAGGGGGCCCAGGCACAGGAGGAAAACACTGAGCTTATGCAAGTTTGTTGTGTTAAAAATCTAATGTATCATTCAACCCATGTGCAGTCATGTCAACAGGGGCTTCTGAAAACTGTTGTGCTGATTAAAGAAGCAATAACATGTGCCCTCCTTCAGCTCCTTGGGAACCAGCGTGTGTGCATTGTGCAACACACATCATCCAGACATCAGAAAAGGACATTTTGAAATGCAGAAATGAAATAAAGAGGAATGTATGTTAAAAGGGATTAATTAGCATTGATACAATAAATAGACATGACCTGTGTAGTCATATTTCATAATGTCATCTGTAATATGGAACATTTGGGTGTACACGTTCTGCACACTTGCTTGGATTCTAATCAGGAATGAGGGTCACTAATCTGCAAGGACATGAGACCTGTTCCATACATGTTCAACTCTATAAACTCTGACTCATTGTTTAATAAATGTATCCATTTTAACTTGGTTGGTTAAAGAGGCACTATGTAGTTTTGGAGAAAAGATGTATGATTAAAAAAAAATCCATGTATAGATTCTGATAAATGTATTAGTATAACCATCTCTGTTAACTTCATGGCACCTTGAAAAATCCTATAGCTGTAATTCAAATACTTTTTTAGTTGTGAATTTTTGAATTTTGGTTCTCTGAGCTACATTTCAGCATTTTTGTGATTCCTCGTGTTTGTATTCTAAACTTCATCACTTGCTCATTTTTCACTGGGTTTGAATGTGTCCTGAACATCCAAGAGACCCTAAGGATAAGTTATAACATGTATTCAATGAAGGAGTTGTTGCTGAATGGTCACAGTAATCAGATTAACAACAGGAAGTCATTTTTTATCCATAATCTGTCAGTGTCCATCAACGACAGAGGAGCTGTACTGTTTGTACTGTTTTCATAATCATTAATCAGTTCCAGCCACTTTAAAAAAGCAAAAACAACAGTCAAACATTTGCTAGTTCCAGCTTCTTAAATGTGAGGATTTGCTGCTTTTCTTTGTCATCTACAGATGATAAAGAGTCTTTGGGTTTTGGACTGTTGGTTGGACAAAAGAAGCAGTTCAAAGTCCTCACTTTGGACTCTTTTGAAATGTTATACACTAAACGATTACAGATGAATTGTGTAAGTAATTGGCAGTTTAATTGATAATGACAGTAATCGTTAGATATAGTCATTCGCCCCTGTGAGAGAGAAATATACATGGTGTAAGGAAAAACAGAAATTCATCTATTAATTGGATGGTTTTGAAGTCACTTATTAACCCACGCCTTCTTTAAATCTTGATTTTTTTTTTTTTTTTTTTCTTTCTGTCAGGAGGAGGAATTCAACTGGCTGCTTAAAGAAGAAGTGCACGCTGTCCTCAAGCAGCTCCAGGATGTCCTCAAGGTAACAGTTCAGCTTTCTTGTATATGGTAAACAGTGGCACATAGTTGTGGAGTGGAAGGGAATGAGACATGGTTTTCAAAATTCTGCTGTTCTGTGAAAGCCTCAGAGGTTTGTTAGAGATCATTAGTGAACAAACGGCATCATGAAGCCCGAGGAACACAGCAGGACAGGTCAGGGAGAAAGCTGTGGAGAAGTTTAAAGCATGATTAGGATATGAAAAAATATCCCAAGCTTTGAACATCTCACAGAGCACTGTTCAATCCATCACCTGAAAATGGAAAGAGTATGGCACAACTGCAAACCTACCAAGACATGGCCGTCCACCTGAACTGACAGGCCGGGCAAGGAGAGCATTGATCAGAGAAGCAGCCAAGAGGCCCATGATAACTCTGGAGGAGCTGCAGGGATCCACAGCTCAGGTGGGAGAATCTGTCCACAGGACAACTATTAGTCATGCACGCCAGAAATCGGGCATTTATGGAAGAGTGGCAAGAAGAGAGCCATTGTTGAAACAAAGCCATGCAGTTTACCACAAGCCATGTGGGGGCACAACAAACATGTAGAGGAAGGTGCTCTGGGCAGATGAGACCAAAATTGACGTTTTTGGCCTAAATGCAAAACGCAATGTATGGCAGAAAACTAACACTGCACATGACCCTGAACACACCATCCCCACCATGAAACATGGTGGTGGCAGCATCATGTTGTGAGGATGCTTTTCGTCAGCAGGGACAGGGAAGCTGGTCTGAGTTGATGGGAAGATGGATGGAGCCAAATACAGGACAATCTTTGAAGAAAACCTGTTAAGAGTCTGCAAAAGACTTGAGACTGGGGCGGAGTTTCACCTTCCAGCAGGACAATGCGCCTAAACATACAGCCAGAGCTACAATGGAATGGTTTAGATCAAAGAATAAACATGTGTTAGAATGGCCCAGTCAAAGTCCAGACCTAAATCAACTTGAGAATCTCTGGCAAGACTTGAAAATTCCAGCTGTCATTGCAGGGGTGAATACTTTTGCACGCCACACTTTTCTGTTTTTTACTTTTTCTTGGTCCAACACATAAAATCCCAATAAAATACATTTATGTTTGTGGTTGAAACATGACAAAATGTGGAAAAGTTCAAGGAGTATGAATATTTTTGCATGCCACTGCAGCTGTATTTAAGTCTGAGTGAAGAGGACCATCTCACCACCTTTACACATGAAGATCTGTTGATTTTGTTATGGTTAGTCAGCCTGTGCAATCAATGGATTGGATCATGTCATCTGTAGTTCTGGAGGATCTTTGACATCTGAGGAAATATATGACTCAAGCGTGCATCTATAAAGTGGTGGCAGGGAGTCTGAAAGATGTGGGTGTTGAAGAGGTAGGTAGAGTTTATCAAACAGAGTGTATTAGACCACACAGGAAAACTGGTGTGTGTGTGTGTGTGTGTGTGTGTGTGTGTGTGTGTGTGTGTGTGTGTGTGTGTGTGTGTGTGTGTGTGTGTGTGTGTGTGTGTGTGTGTGTGTGTGTGTGTGTGTGTGTGTGTTGTGTGGACTACGAGACTTTAACCTGACTTTCCACCAGCATGCAGTGAGGAGATGAGGACTGGATCACATTTTTGGTGAACTGTTCCTTAAAAGTTATCTGATGCTGCGATGAATTTCCATCTTTTGGAGTCCCTTAACACCAGCTATGCAATCATTGCCTGGACTGGCCATCTGGAGCAGTCAGTATCAATCTACGATGTTAACACAAAGGCCGTAACTTCGCAACCATGTGAGTAAGATTTGCTACTAATGGTTTGTTTTCGCTGCCATCGACAGGAGGCATCGAGACGTTTCTCCATGCCGACACCAGGTCTGGAGAGCCAGCTCAAACAGGAAAACTTCATCCTCGGCAGCTCAACGTAATACCTAAACATCCATTATTTTTAATTATTATTAAGTGTGTATTTTGTATGTGTTCAGAGTGTGCACTCGTCTTTAGTGAAATAACTGTCCCTCTCCATTATTTAACAATGTCTTTCTGTGGAGGAAGTGGCTGTCAGATGCTCAGTGATAGTTGGTTTGAAATGTGCTGAGAATGAACATGTTGGTCATTTCTGTCATGTTGTAATCTTTCAGAGCTGTTGCCCTCCCTTCCCATAAAGAGTCTGTGCCTCTCTGCACGTTGTAATAAAGCTGTGATGTGTTGTTTTGCAGCATGGATCAAGTGAAGGGGGTGCTGACTCTGCAGGGCGAGGCTCTGACTCAGGCTGTGAGTTTGTCTCTTCTCACTCAGGCTTGTCTTCTCTTTGTGGGAAAGTGACACATTGGTTGAAGCTCACATGTTCTGTTAATGTTTTGCTTTTTTGAACAGGACATAAACCTGAAGGTTGCAAAGAACAACCAAGCGCTACACTTTCAGTTCAGAGAGGACAAGCAGTGGAAACTGCAGCAGGTACAGTTCAGTCAGTCACATGTAACCCCATGAGAACAACGGGAAGAAACTGTTGTGTGAGTCTCAAGCTGTGAGGATTGTATGAACTGTCTGACACCCCAAGTTAAGACTAAAAGTATCTCATATCAGGGTTAGAGAACTACGCTCAGCCTGATCCCCACAGCAGGGCCTAATGACAGCTCAAGACATCCTTTAACATACTGTACAACTGTAAAACACTATTCTTTATTCAGCCTTCAGCACATATCACTGTGTACTGATAACTGACGCCAACAACAACTGTCTTATCTTGGCTTTAGACATAAACTTCCGTACCCATCCCGCTCACCGTCCCACCTCTGTCTTGTCTCTAATCATCTATCAGATCCAAGATGCCAGGAATCATGTGACCCAGGCTCTGCAGCTGCTGAGCAGCCATGATGACAGCTACCACTTCAAGACGGGGGCTGAGGTTAATAAGGTCTGTCCTCTGTCAGCTCGTGACAGCCACACCTTGTTGCAACCAGCGCACAGCTGAACATGGAGGAGCTCCCCTTAACTGTGTCAGTGATACTGACTTCATGTTTCTGTTACTGCTGCAGCTCATGGATGCTGTGATGCTCCAGCTGACGCGAGCACGGAACCGCCTCACCACTCCGGCCTCCATGACGCTTCCTGAGCTGGCCACCAGCGGTCTGATGGTACAGGACACGAGACAGTAAACACTACACAAACACAGCTTTGACACCATAAGGATCAGTGTTTGAGTAACAGTGGATTTTTGAGGCAGCAATGTTTCTGATCAAATCTGCTAGTGAAGATGAACACAAACACATTTGGTAAGAATCCCTGGTTATCAAAGGGTTCTGACCAAGACTGTCATGTGGTCAAAAGTACATGACAAACCTCATACTTTTGTGTTTTGGGCTGTTTTTCCTGGATTGGTCTGGGCTTCTTTGTTCCTGTATACAGTGATATTTTAGAAACCTATCTCCCAACCTTTTTCTGCTTATGACCACTTTAAGTGTAAACATATGGCTCTTAAGTCAAATGGGAAAGAGTTCCAAAGTTAAGGAGCCACAACCTCAAAAGCAGGGTCTCCTTTGTTTTAAGTCTTGAGATTAAGATTGAGAATCTACCAGAAAACCCTGTTCAGAGGCCCTTAAAGACCTGCTGCTATACTTTAGGCCTCAACCCTTTTCAATGTGTTCATCTTGGACTGGAACACTGACTATGAGCTAGATTCTCTCACCATCATCAGTGTGGGACCTCACTGCTGCTCTGGTGGCTCAATAGGAGAAAAACCCTGCAGCAGGTTCAACTGGTAGACAGACTGACTCTTGTAGAGTGGACGCTGTTACAGCAGCAAGAAAGTGCTCATCGAGTCACAGCCACACCGTCAACTGTGAATGTCAGGGTGTCCACATGTTATTGGCTCTGTAATGTAAGTATTGAGGGGGGCATTGGAAAAATAAACACATCAGCTAATGTAGCATGAAGCTTGACGCTGCTGTCTTGCGTGGCCCTCGTCAGCCACTCTTCACCCTGCTGTTTGTCTCCTTCCATCAACAGAAGATGTTCACTCCTCCCATGCCAGGAGATGTCATGGTGAACTTCTACATCAACCTAAGCAAACTGTGTCTGACTGTGTACCAGCTTCATGTGCTGCCTCCCAACACCACCAAGGTTGGAACTTTGTGACTCTCTTCAACACTATATGAAGCAGCACACAGCCTCGCGTGACTGATGTTTCATGTTTTCTTTTATCGTCTCAGAATTTCAAGCCAGCTGGAAGCTCTGTGTTGCACAACCCAGGAGCAATGTTGTAAGACCTGCTTGATTTGTGTCTGGTAGTGTTTACATTGAGAAATAATTTGTGTGTACTGTGTCATTTTTCTCAGCATTTTGCAAATCAGTTTGGAAATGTAGTTTAGCACTATACCACCCTCAGGATGTGTGTCTTCCAGGTCCCTTTAATCAGTCTTTCCTCCACAGTGAGCTCAACAACAACCGGTTTGAAGTGAGCCACGTTCACAAGGTAGAGTGTGTGGTGCCCTGGCTAAATGATACGCTGGTATTCTTCACCATCTCTCTGCAGCTCTGTCAGCAGCTCAAGGACAAGGTGGGTGTCTCTCATGCAACATGACAGCGAACAAATTGAATCAATTCTCACTCGATGAATGTTAAAGTGACCTTTACTCTTTAAAGCTGCAGTAATCTATGTGTGTTAAATATTTCAACAACAGAGCTGCCACGTGGGAGGGGCTGCTGCTCCCACTCTGTCTCCCTATTTCAAGTTTTCCTTTACACACATTTTTTTTCTATACTAGTTTTAATTATTTAAGTGGTTAATTTGTTTCTTTCTTTTTCTCTTCATATTCCATCTGTCATTTTAGCATGTCAGATGGCTCTAAATGCTACAATACCCATGAGCCTGTGCTGCCCTTGCCATGGAGAAGAAGCAAAAATTCTAAACTCTTTGTCACTGCAGTTGAAAACAAAAGACGTCATCATAGTTACTGAGCTCATCACACAGCGACACATTTATTTTGTAACATTGCTTAATTACTAGCATTGCAAGATGAAATGAAGTTTGTTATGAGATGTATTAAGAGATTAGCTAAAGCTAAAGATTGGTTTCAGGGCTGGTGCGCTTGGACAGAAAAGATGATGGTATGGAACCATGTTTATACTTTGAAGCGATGATATCGGATCATTTGTTATTGATCTGTTGATATCCATATGAATGGATCATTATACCCCTATTAAATACTGCAGCCTCAAGCTAGCTTTCATCACTGTGCTTCCATATTGGATCCGTTCCTTGAAGGCTACTGTTGGCCTCAAATACAATGTATAATTGGCAGGTAGATAATTCACCTTGCATTTGTAATGTATAATCTAACTAAGCTCCTCTGTCCTCCTCTCACTGCAGATATCTGTCTTCTCCAGTTTCTGGAACTACAGACCTTTCTAATCCACCTCCTGTCCACCTCCAGAGACCGCTCAGACCTAACCTAACTAACTAAGTGTAAGGGACGTCCTTGAAAGGCTTTTATTTTTTTATATATTTATCATCCAGTCATTCACTTCCAAGTGTTGCATGATTAGCTGAGGGAGCCAATCAAAGCCCAACAGATATCAATGTTTGCCATTCACAGTCGCATTAGCCCAGCTGACTGATGTTTTTTCTGATACACATGTATTGCATTTCCCAGCACTGACTTGAAGATAACAGTGAATGAATGTGACTGTTGCTGATTTGTTATTAGAATGTTTGTGTTGTTACATTCAAGAAACTTAGTACTTGTTGAGTAGTCATCTGGTTCTTATCCCAAAGTCTCGTGATCTGTCATGTTGTTTGGAACACTAATATCTACACTCAGGGTTGAAAGACGGAGCAGCACTAAGAGCTCACAGTGGGAGGAGTTTTTCTGGAGTACTTTGAGTTCCTTCACAGCAGTTACAAAGTCTCTCAGTTTCTCTCAGGCATCTGGTTTTACATGTCAAATTAAGTTTTGTATTCATGGTTAGCACTACTAAGATGGTGTATAGATTTGTCTGGAGGAGCTTTGAGAAGTCTGAGAAAACATTTCAAGTGACATCACGCAAGCAATCTTGGGGGATTTTCACACCTATACACAAATCCAAGGAAGTACCAGAGTGTGGCATCTCTCTACTATACATCTGTGTTTGAAGGCAGCGGTCATAAGATGTACTTTTTAAGAAATGTCTAGGAAATTAAAAAAACGTCTTCAGTTCTCAGCAGCTCCAACAGTAGTGACGACTGCAGCCTTGGAGAAAAAAAACCTGAATGCAAAGTAAACAAGCCTGATTCTGGAAGGGTGACCCTGTCTGAGACCGACACTTCATATAGATTCACTGATTGTGCAGAGGACCAGTGTGTTCGCCAAAATGTAATTATGATGCTTGATTTTTTTTTTTTTTTTTTTTTTAGCCAATATCAACAATGATCTGATTCCCATGGCAATACCAATATAACTGTTAAATTCACATTTTTGTGTTTTAAAAAAAAAAGTTCCTAAACTGTTGAGTGTTTAAGCATGGTAAGAAGTGCTAAGATGGAGGGAGCTGCTGGGGTTTCAGCCTGTTCCACTACCTCCAAGTGACCGAAGAAACACTTTTGTCAAAGCTTGTGTCTTTGAGCAGCAGAAAGTCACTGCAATCAGATGGTGGAACATGGAAATGGATCACCAGATTCCTCTATAGATGGTTTGTTCTTGTCTGAATCAGTAGATGTAAACTTGTGTTTTCCTCTTTTTGGATTTTTCATTTTGGGAGTTGTACGCTCCAGTGTTTTCTAGACTTGACCCAAAGTAGGAACTAAAAGTCAGGATATCTTGTAAACATTTTTATTATTTATTCAATACAAGTCCTCTTTGTGGAAGGACAATAGAAAAACCCAGGAGCAATCTTTGAATCTCAGTACATCCACCTGTGCTAATGATACCGTCCACAGTGTTGTCTGCTCATGTTCTCCTGGATGACACTAAGCATTTCTTCTAAAAATGGCTCCCTTACTCTGAGGATTTGTTTCAGTTTAAGGAATTCCTTCATTTCCAAGTTTAAACTGCTGAGTGTTGCGCATGCAGGGTATATTTTTGCAAGGGGATAAAACAAACGGGGATGCAGTAGTATCAGGAGAACATTTCCCACTGTGATCTTTTAGGGAATACAAACATGTTGGTTAAAGAAAGTATGTTATCTCATTCACTGACAGTATGGTACCATGTGTTTGTGGCCCAGACCCCAATGTCTGCCCTATCACACACCGCTCATCGCTTTAGCCAGGTCACATGATGTCACAACAACCCTCAAACCCTGCTCATCTCATGCAATGGCGAACGGTGAAAGAAATTCATACGGCCGCTTTTCTGATCGCCTTCTATCCAAAGCACTCCACTGTATCTCTACGCTCAGCCATCACCCTCACACACCAACTGAACCATCAGGAGCATTTCGGGCTTCAGTATCTCGTGCAACGACAGCCAGAGATCAAACCACCGACAATCTGATTAGTGGGCGATCTGCTCTACGTCCAGCGCCACTTATGCACTTAAAAGATCACTACACTTATTTAGCATTGGAGTCAAAACCAGTGCAGCAGAACCAGATATCTTCATCTATTCCACACATTTCATTGCCTTGATTTAAAAAACAAAAAACAAAAAACAAACCTGGCAGCTACACTACCCACAATTCAACTTGAACAGTGACAGTTGGGTGGAAGGTTGGAGTGTGTCATCTGAGTAGTAACTAAGAGGAGCGGTCTGGTACGCTCACTTCTTCCTAACACTACAAACTTGTGGTCTGTATCCAACAGTGACTCAAATGACATCACATGAGGGCACTTATCAAACTTCACACAGCTCCTTCTAGGGACGCAAAAGGGTTTATACTGCTTTTTTTCACAAATGCAGTAGTTCTCCAAACACCTGGAAACATAGTTTGATGTTGAACACATCAGTCTGAGGTTCAGGCTCTGGATCACATCGTGTGGGACGGATGGTTGAGATGGGAAAAGTTCATGTTCATGTTAAATGATTACAGAGTTGGTCATATGTGAAATAAAGACACTGCATTAATAGTATAACACCATTACCATTATATTACATAAAATCGGGTTTGATAATATTAAACAACAGTTTTTATCTGTTTTGGTTTCAGACAGAACTGGAAACTGGTCATTACAATAACTCTTAATTGACATTAACGTGGCATTAGGTCAGTCTGTGGATCTGGGCCAGTGCTTTGTTTTTTTGGTGGGTGTTTTTATTTGTTTGTGTTGTTCATTGCCCCATGTGGTGGAAATGACATGACTCACATTCCCTGTTTGTTACTACACGCATATGTCTAAATGATAAGCTACTTGTCATGTCTCTTGATGTAATCTTTGATCCGTCTGCTCTGTGTTCATATTTATTTTACACATTTTGCACATGCGTTGATTCCCAGTGAACCAAACACTTATCCAATCATGAACAAATGACTTAATTCCAGTAAGTGTTAATCTACTTTAAAAAGCTGCCTATCATTTAAAATGTGGAAATTATTTATCTGATATTTGTGCAATAAAAAAAATCTTATAAGCTGTCCATGTTTAGCACTCTTGTTGCCTGCTTCAGTGAAACTACACATAATGATGTTTGCATTCAACTTTTCATTACACTTTGTCTCCAATGTTCGGATTGCTTTGATGCCAACTGTGTCACACAGTTCACATAAAATGCACTTTATTAGCTTTGAGTGAGTTTTGGGTCTTTTTACCCACTTCTTTATACTTTAAATACAATTATGATATGAACAGAACATTTAACCCAAAATAAAAAAATCTAGTTATTATCTCCTCATCCTCATGCTGATGGAAAGTCAGGGGAAGTTTTGTAGCCCACTGAACATTAAATGTTCAGTGGGCTACAAAACTTCATGGAGCTCCGCAGCAGACCTGCAGCATTCTCCTACACAACGGATGAGAGATGTATGATAGATGTTGATGGGGACTTGTTTTATAAAGTGAAAAACAAAAATATAATATGGCTCCATACAGCTCGTCCACTGTAATCCAAGTCTCTAGAGGCCCAGAAGTACCAAATTGATCTGAAAAGATGTTACAATATGTCAGTGTCGGCTCATGTACCTGCTTCAGCCCTGCGTACAAACGCCTTTAGCTGAGCAGCTACAGTGAAGTTAAAATGACGTCTTTTTAAGTCACTTTGGGATTTTGGAGCTGCCAGCAGTGGCGGTTCTAGACCAGTTTTAATAGGGGGGCCAGGTTGGGGCCGGCTTTTTTGTTAGGGGGCACATACAACCTGGAAAAAAAGATAAATCCCTCATTCAGACAAAACAGTGTTTACAATTTCAGCAATTTTGACTGGGTAGTAAACTGCTGAGACACTTTATTTCTGCCTTTCCCTTCAGTACAAAATCATTGCAAGAAATCTGTCATAGTATTAGTAATGCAGACTCCCTGTCAGGGGGGTCCAGACTCAGAGTTACAGGGGCACTGGCCCCTGTTGGCCCCCCCCTAGAACCGCCCCTGGCTGCCAGAGACTTGGATTACGCTGGGTAAGCTTTATGAAGTAATTTCTGTTTGTTTTAAATAAGTCTCCAGATACTAAAGTTGTTTAGAAGAATGCCGCAACACAGTTTTTCTGTGAAGCTCCAGAAATGTTTCATGGACTATGACACTTACCTGACTTTCCCCCAGAATGAGGGTGAGTAGATAATGTCTGAATATTAACTTTTGAATGAACTGTTCCTTATAAAAAATTCTCACTCCTAATGAAGAGAAAAATGTTAATCCTGACAGAATAAAGAACATGCAGAGGCATTAAGATTCTTACTCCATAATCAGTATGTAGTCACATGTGAGGAGACTCAGTTGAGCCACGTGGGACTGGTTCCACAAAGACAGGCTTTGACTGTGACTTAGATCAAACACTTTTACTGTAGAAATACTCCATTACAATTAAAAGTCCTGTAGTAACATCTGACCTACAGCACTGAAGTTTTCTCTCCTGTGTTTATTAACAGGTGAAAAAAGGTTTTGGCAGGTTCTTTATCTGTGAACATTGTTGCAGGGGGGGGTTCTTTTTTTGTTGATGAAGGTTCTCAGTCATCCAGGTCATGTTAATTCTAAGTGCTGTATCTTAGGCAAGTGGACTTGTTTCAGTGCCTTGAAGACGTTTCACCTCTCATCCAAGTGGATTTCTTCAGTTCTATCTAACTGGAGAGGAGTTTGCAGGCCTTGGCAGTCCAACTTGTCAGGACTTGAGACTCTGCTGTCCACTTACATCTGAAGGAAAAAAAATCATTCCTTTGAGCACAACAATGTAAACAACCCACATGAAGGCCGGCTGGGTCAACAACCCACAAGTGGCCTTAATGACACTGAAACTCAGAGCTCACACGCGTCCCAGTGACTCTGTAAGGACACTCCCACGCAGAGTTTAAAAGCCTGCGACTCCCCTCAGTTAGTTAGAACTGAAGAAGCCTCTTGGCTGAGAGGTGAAATGTCTCAAAGAAACTTAAACACTCCAGTTGCAGGCCAGCACTTGTACTCTATTATTCTATTTTTTCATCTGTCCTACGCTCCCCCATCTGGAGCCTTCTAGTAACTACTAACTTAATACTCTTTCAACTGCTGGTGCTCACAATGACAATTTGAACATAAAACATGATAAAAAATCATTTATTCTTACCGCTGTAACTCAAATTAACCATTATAGCCAACTATGTTGTGATAAAACGTGATAATGCTCAGATATATGAAGGTGAAAAACAGAACTTACAAGGTCATTAAATGTTCCTCTAATTGTTGCTCTGACCTGCTGATCATAGAAATTATATCATCTTCCACACTAACAGCAGATTAGCACCAAAATTATAATACATACTACATGACGGTGATGCTACATAAGTCTTTTACTTGCGTCTCGGGGCACTGAGTGCCCACTGCTGTGTGTTTCTGTTAGAAGGAACTATTATATATCCAATAAAATTCAGTCATCATGAAAATGTAGAAAGAACATTTCATAATGATGAGTTTAGTTTTAATAACTTAAATTATTTGATTAATTGTTTTATTTGTTTATTTTATGCAATTTAATTATTTGCATCAGCACTGCCGAGTTTGAAACCAGCTGTTTGACAGATGTGGAGCAGTACAACTTAACACTGTTAACACTGCTAACTGCATCACTGCAATCCCTGCACAGACACATAGAGGGATTCCGGTTAGAACTGAATTGATGTGTCTTTAAAATAGTGATCTGTATGTTGCTCTGATGTATTCTGGGAGAAACGAACACAGGAAGAGTGAAAGTTAAAAGACAAAAACTCACTGAGATTCTGTTAGAGCCCACAGAGAGCAAGGTAGTCCACAGCTCTGAGCGATCCGGCCTGGTTTAGCCTTTAAACCTTCCTGTTGACCTCAGAACAACACATCCGTCTTTTGTTTTATGATTTATAGTGTCAGATGATTCTGTGTACTTTGTCCTCTGCAAATGTCTTTGTGTCTGTTTGCTAAGAAAAACACTCCACAAATGAATGACGATGAGAAGGAATACACCAATACATGATCATAGAGATAGGTTAGATTTTTATGCGTTTATTTTTTAGTAAAAGCTTCACAATGAATTATTATCCCTTCAGCAAACAAAATGAAAGGAGGTGACATTCAAATCTACACAGGCATAAAAACACAGAGAGCTCCTCTCTGGTATCCTAGCAATAAACAATAAAGCCCACATATCAGTTACAGTCTATGAGATCATGTGTGTTACATTACTTAACTGGGGCTCATGAGATACGACTCTTCTATGTGCAAGCAGACTAAATTTGGTTACAGACTATTGATTGCTGCTTCATCGACCTTCACGATAATTGATCAGAGATGTTCAGCCGTCAGGGCTCCAGAGCCATGTTGTCTATGCCCACCTTCCGTCTCCGAGGCTGTTGAGAAAGAGGAAGGAAAGTCTCAGTTCATGTAACTACATGCCAGGACCCGTGACAGTTTTCTCTGCATCCACAATGCCAGTAAGAAGGTGATGAATAGTCTCGTCTTTTCCTACAGAAGGTCCACTCGGCCATCTTAACGTACGTGTACGTGTTCTGGTGTCACCCTTGGACAAAGATGACAATGGCGAAACGAGTAAACTGTGCTTTAGTGCCGTACCACCAGACTACAGAGCAGCTCCTGTTCCTCAGACTATGAGACTCCTCAGTTCATCCTCAGCACTTCATTGTATACACTGTTTTGATTTTATGACTTATCTGACCTGTAGAAGTCAGAATCTGACCTGGCGACAGGCTTTAAGAATGACTATAATAATCATACAGAAATAGCCAGGCTTCTCACTGATGGTCTCCCTGGTTATGTAGTTCATATAGAAGCATCAGTATGAAATCGATACTGTTTAACCTTGTAGTGTGTTTAAATTCCATGGCTCCTCTCAGCCTTAATGTAGAATATGACTTGAGACCATTACCAAACTGTTTTTACTTCTTTCTGGCATGTCCTCTATAATATTCTGTGTAATTTTATGTACTCACTCAATGGACAATGAGGACAGTGGTAAGACTTTTTGCCACTGGTTTGTCATAGTTCATTATATATATCATTATTTATTATATCATTTTTAATCATTCAATTATTATTTGTATTTTTTTGTCTTTTTTTTAGTAGTCACTTTAGTAGTGGAGTGTACATCTCATTCCATGTATAATGGAACAATGGTATATCTAGTATCAGTTGGGTTCAAGCCTTCATCACTGACGTTGCTAGGCAGCCTGCAGAGACCCCAACTACCTTACGTACAGCCAAGAAACAGTCTGGCACACCTTTTACACTTTCTGTATAGGTTTTGGAACGGATTAAACACACCAGATATAGCATGTTGATTAATGAGCTTTAGAAGTGCTGTTGGTGGTTTTGTTGTGTTTGATGAGAGCTAGCTGTTTCCCCTTGTTCCCATTCTTAATGCGTAGCGCACCATAAGACTGCTATTATTCTTCACATCAACAGTATATCAGCAAGAAACCCAAAATGTCAAATTATTTCCTTCCAACATGTAACTCTTATTTTCACCCTGTTTTTTTCTACTTTGCAGTGCTCCATCCTAAGATGTGTGCACATCTTTTTGTTGCAGGCCTGTCTTGGTTATGTAGCCTCTCTATGGACTCTTAAAGCTGTCCCTGAACTCATCACCCACTAACAGACACTCACTCAATAGAGAGCAGTCACACATCTGCAAAACTCTCACATGGTTTTTTTTTTGCTTTTACAAAATAAGTTGTCTAATGTTACAGCACTGTGGTTAAGATCTGGTAGTGTGTGTGTGTGTGTGTGTGTGTGTGTGTGTGTGTGTGTGTGTGTGTGTGTGTGTGTGTGTGTGTGTACCTTCTCATCATCGCAGCAGCAGCAGCAGCAACAGCGGATGAGGACCAGGATGGCGAGCAGCAGAACCATACCTGACATCACACACACACACAATCTTTTGAATTGAAACATTCCTATTGACCAGCCTCTGTATTTTGTTCCTTTTGTACTCAATCTACTAATCATATCTAGAATTTGAACCACTCTGAATGCTGTGAACGGGTGAGCCACTAAGGGTGTGGGGTAAGGAAAGATGAAGGAGTGGCTGAAGTGGCGCTGGGGAATGTTCAGTGCAATCTTTTGTGTCGCTCTCTGCTCATTTTCTAATTTGCATTAACATCCGATAACAGCGGGTTTGCAGAGATCATCAGAGCATCTTTGCCCGCATTGTTAATTTCCTTCACTTTAACTCACCGATGAAGATGAAGAAGACTGCAAAAGAGGCGATGTCCCAGTCAGACTGGAAGAGCTGCTTAGACTGCAGTCTGGAAACCACATCGTTGAACTGATCCTCAAACTCCTGCTCCAGGTCCCTCTGCCCCATCGCTCTGTCTGCCTTCACACACACTGCAGATTTAGAGCTCACTGGATGGCTGGCAGGCTGATTCTGATATCAGGGAGTAATAAAAAATCTGATATTAATTTATTGTCCAATATTCTTACACATAAACACATGTTTTGCACTGACCCCTCAAACGTGGTCATCAAACACTTCAAATCAACAAGACATGTAATGGAGGCAGGATGTTAAAAAGATCAACAATAAACGCTGTGGTCCAAAATGACATCAGTTCACTGAAACAGTCAAATATAATTATAAATTACTCAGATGATCTTTTCCTGAGTGTTCCTGAATTAGGCCTGTGGTCTGTGGGGAGAAAAGGTCATGTTGGGGCGTTTCAGAAAACAAATATGCAACAAACATGAACTGAATGACTGCACACTTCATAGCAGACAGCTGACAAACAGAGTTCTAACAATTGACAGAAAAAGGAGGAATACTGGAATTTAATACCAATCTTAAATATAAAAATAAAGAAAATATAATCATATTCAGATATATGAGTGTGTTTATACAGTAATGTACAAACATATGTTATGCTGGGAACATAACAACACAGGAGCAAAGTGGAACATTCACCTTAACACACTACATTACATTTAATAAGTGTTTTCTATATGTCGCTATTTACCGGATTAATCAGTGCACTTCCTCCTGCGTTGACTGGCAACCAGGCGGAATCATTAGACACCATCAGTCACTTTCATTATAGTCTTTCTTCACTCAGAAGGATTTTCAGGCTATACTGTAAATTACGTTACGCTGTACAATAAAAACAAACGCAAACTACACCTACAGTGTGATATATGTGACTGTGTGAGGAACAGATCAGCTCACCTGTGCTCGGATCGCTTGTCGTTTGTGTCCTTTCCTTCCGGGTACGAAGGTGTACCTGACGCACCTGCTGCTGACGGTGACGCACTGACTGGACTCCACCGGCCTCGCTGCTCATTTAAAACGAGCGCTCCTCCGGTGTTGCGTTGACCTCCTCCTCAGTGATCGTGTCCGAGCTCCAGAAAGTATGATACAGTAGCTGCTATGTGTGCTTTGTTCTTGAACCAGTCTAACAGTTGGTGAAGCAAATCACTGCTCTTCTCCGTGGGAGATCATTTCCACCAAGTTAGTTTATAAAAAAAAAGTTCGTTTATAAAAATATTAACCAAATTCCACTTATAAACACGTGTTTTGGTCTTACTCAGTACTAACTATGGGAATAAAAGACAGATAGAAATAAAAGATATTATTTGAAATATGAGTTTTAACCATGATCATTTATAATCTCTGACTTTTAATTGTGCCATTAAATGTGTCATCATACAATAATGTAATGAACTATGTAATGAACTAAGTCCCGAGCAGCACTGGGTCAAACATATCGTTTCCCCTGTTTACCATGATAATGAGTCGCAAAGTATTTGTTTTCTTGAAATCACAAGTTATTTATGACACTGTCGCGAGATAGCAGCTGCTGTTCCCCCCAAATAACTTTTGATACGATCATTTAGCCATAATTTTGTCATTCACTTAGAATGTCTCTATACAGCTTGTCCCGCGTGATTTAAGTCTCTTGTAATGTGGATCTTCCAAGAACCCAGACTGATCTGAAAAGATGATATTGACACCCTTAATGCACACTCAAGTGTGTGCACCCACTTCAGATGAGATGCACCCTAACACTTCCAACTTAGCAGCAACTTTGAAGTTTTCATCTTGTGTAGAGTGTGAATAACATTTTTTTGAATCATATTTTTTTCCGTAGTTTTCCTATTTTAAAACAAGTCCCCAGTTAACTCAGTTGTTTAGGAGAATGCTGCACCTCTGTTTTGCTGTGAAGCTCCAGAACTGTCTTGTGGATGAAACTTCTCCTGACTTTCGATCAGCATGAGGATGAGGACATAATGACTGAACCTTCATTTTAGGTGAACTGTGCCTTTAATTATTACAGACCAGACACCATGAACTCTGTGTAATTAAGTCACTGGTGTTTTGTGCTGCTCCAACTCAAAGCCATCAGCGACCCACTGTTGCTGCTGCTGCACCGCCCACAGCCCACCTACAGAGCCGACAGGTGTGTAGACGGTGCAGTAAACATGGCCCTCCATTTGTTCAGCAACCTGTACCAGGATTCTGTTTGTGGATTCTAGCTCATCATCTTGGCTCCAAATGAACCTGCCAGAGTCGATGATGGTGCACGTCTACACCGCCATCACTGAGCCCATCTTCATTTTCTTTTTTCTTTTAATGTTTTTTTAACAAACGTCATTAGCATATTAATGACAAAACTTACGTGACGAACAACAAATGAACAGGGAGTATTAAGACACAATCAGAACAAACACACAAACAAAAAAACACAAGCACAAATAATATAAAGATTAGATAAATAAATAAATTAAGTAATTCATCAAATCACTGAGCCCATCCTCACTTCCTCCTTCACTATCTGGTATGCTGCTGCCACTGCTAAAGACAGACTGCAGAGTATCATTTCACATGTCTGAGAAGTCCATGAGTGACACTGAATAGCAGTTTTCATTTTAAAAACAGACTTATTTTATGTATATTTCATACAACTTTCAGATTTTGTCTTTTATTTCTTTTATTTTTGCTTCTTGTCTTCAGGAGTCCCATTTAGTTTTACTATGCTTGTTGTTATGCACCAAGTGTGATGTGGAAGCCTGAAGCCTCTGGCTCACATACACTGAGGATCGACGTTTCACTGAAGTTAAGAAGAAGCCATCTTGTGTCAAGCAGCTAAACTTCTGCAATGGAAAATTGTTTGGAAAGTATATAGCACTGGGATTTTACACATGTTTATCATTATAATTGTATTATTATTATTATTATTATTATTATCATTATTATTATTATTATTATTATCATTATTATTATACACTTTGGGATTATTTGATTGGCTCAGTAGTGTGGGTAGGCGGGATCCAACTTAACGGAAACATTCCTTGACAGAGGGTTTATGTGACCAATAACGGCATCGTACTCAGTTGTCGTCACAGTTTTGCTGACGTGGAGGTGGAAGTGTACTTCCCCCGGTCTTCCGGGTTGTAGTTCCGGCAGCAGCTGAAGTTGTTTTGGAGGTGCGATGGCTGAGGATCATGCTCTGCCTCTGCGGGTCTCGGAGATCAAGGACCCCGCGGTGCTCTTCGAGCGCTACAACACGGAGCAGATCCGCCAGATCGAACGCAAAGTCCGCGGAGAGATCGAGCAGAAGAAGGAGGAGCTGAGGCAGATGGTGGGGGAGCGCTACCGAGACCTGATAGACGCCGCCGACACCATCGGAGAGATGAGACAGTGCTCGGAGAGCGTCGTCCAGTCCATCCAGGACATGCACCAGTACTGCCACCGGCTGAAACAAGGCAGAGCCTGTGTGGGCAGCAGCAGACAGGAGGTGAACCACTGACCTCATTACATCTGTTGGAGCGGTAAACCTGCGCCAAAGCTACATGAGCTCCGTCATCTTAGGGACTCGTAACCTCATTTAGAAATGTGTCAGTTCATTACTATACTCATTATATGCACATACACACCCCATTTATAACTGTACATTACCCTTAATGCGACTATAAGCAAACATCCTTAACAATTCGGCTTGAAAAGATCGCTGCACAGAAGGTCCCTGTTAACAGCAGCCTGTCTGGTGCTGCTGGTGCTGTTAGCGTTGATCTCATGGCTCTGTGGAACCAAAACACAGCAGCGAGATCCCAGAGTTGGGAGACATGTCAAAGTTTATGCAAATGAAGTGCTGCTGGTGGATCACATGTATGCCGAATTTGCTTGAAGACCTAATTCATTTATAAAATTCCTCAGCACTTTTCCTGATAGTTGCTGACACGCAGGAGAGTATTAAATTCTAAAAAGTTAAATGAAAATCACCACATTGTCACACATTACATCAGGGCAGCTTCTCTCGAAATAAATTCAGGCCACTTGTTGTCCAAAGTTTTTTATCTTGCTGCATGTGTAAATCTTCAGTGTATCTGTGTCATGATGTTGTACGTAGAGCCAGAGGCAGTGGCAGGAGAAGTTCTACACCACGGCCTCCCAGATCAAGCTCCTCTTGGAGATCCCAGAGCGCATCTGGAGCGCCATGGAGGCGTCCCACTACCTCCAGGCCACTCAGCTGTACCTGCTGTGCTGCCACCTGCACAGTCTGCTGCAGCTGGAGGCTGCTAAAGGGGGCCACTACAGCCCCGTCCTGGCCCGCTTCCCTATCCTTGTCCGGCAGGTAGCCACAACCGGACACTTCAGGTAAGCGGATGTTTCTTGTGAAAACTGGAAAAATGATTGATGGATCAACATGCAGGAGACCTAGCTAGATGCAGTTAGGGAAAGCTAAATCACTGGTTGCCAACTGGTCTGTTCTTTGCAGGTCCACTATTCTCCTGGACAGCAGGTCTCTCCTGCGGGGCCGAGCGGTGTCGGACCAGGCCATTGCTGAGGCCCTGGTGTCCACCATGCTGCTGGAGGACAGCTCGCCACGGCAGGCCCTTGCCGACTTCTTGCTGGCTCGGAAAGCCTCTATCCATCAGCTCCTTAATCAACCACAGCATGGTAATTTTTCACGTTTAAAGTGTTGCTTGTGAAGCAGAGCAGGAGATGTTTGCAGTTTCCTGTAAGGCAGAAATGACTTTACGTTGATGAACATGTGTGTTTGGTCCAGGTGCGGGGATCAAGGCTCAGGTGTGCAGCCTGGTGGAGCTGCTGGTCACCACTCTGTTCCAGGCCTATGCTGTCTTCTACCTGCCCCCAGAGGGAGGCCCCAGGCCGGGAGAGGGAGCGCTGGGCTGTGGCCTGCTGTTCTCTATCCTGGAGAATGTCACCTCCACCTCCCCTGCAGGTAAACAGCTGGGATGCTGTGGAGATCAGAATACTTTTAGTCATTTCCTTGATGGGAGCTATTTATGACTGACCCTAGAAAAGAATGGCCTCCTAGTTTCCAGTCTGTATCTGTTAATGTCTGTATCTGTATCACTCTTTCAACATAGGTAAAGGAAGATCACCTCATTGTTTTTATAGCTAATCATCAAAGGTAAACTCCATGTAGAAACATAGGACAGGCAGTAGCCAAGCTGCAGCAACAACGCTGCCTGTGTGGACACACGCAGGAGGACATGTCATATATTGTTATTTTTATTTTTTTAAATTAGGCTATTCATCATTTGGCATGTCATTTGTAAGTATCAGTGTTCCAGGGGCGTCTGTCAGATATTCTGAGCTAGGTTTAAGAGATGTAAAGAGAAAGTACAGTATTAATATGGACTGATTTGTGGGCTGCATCTAATGTCTTCTTTTTTTAATGTCTATTATCTATTATACTTTGGTGAATCCGTGCCATTAAAACATGCTACATTAGTTTCTGTTTGCACTGTTACTACTGAAGTAAAGGCGCAATTTCCAAGCAGATTTTGGGATATTTATTGTATCAGTAGACGGACTGCGAAAGGGCGTCAGACAAACTTTTTACGCTGGTTGCTCTGGTCCACCTAACTTTTTAATTTCGCTGCACCATCACAATTTAGGTGAACCCAATAAATGCATGTAATTTCATTTCTGAACTCTTTATGTAAATGAGCGTACCCAGGAATTCAGGTGCAGATAAATGCTTTTCTATCCACCTCCGGGCAAACACTATGGATTAGACATTTTAAGACTGGGAACAGGTGGAGCAGTTACCTCAAATGATGATGACAAGTCTTTTCAGGTAAAGGAGCAGATGGAAAGAGCACCACAGCATTTGTAATGACAAAAACATAAAGGATATCCGTCATAAAAGCCAATGTGTTTAAAGGTTTAAAGCTTGTGATTTCTCACAATTTGCCTTGCCATGGCGCTGTAATAACATTATCAATCCCCTCTCTGTCCTCAGCCAAAGGCAGGAGGGTATTGCAGGAAGAGACGAGTACAGGCAGCTGGTTCAAGTTCCTGCCGCCCTCCATCACTGAGTTCCAGCCCACCCTGCGCACCCTGGCTCAGCCAATCCAGAGAGAGCAACTTCGGGACACCTTGAAGCAGTGGATTGATACGTAAGCAGCGACCAATCCAGACACTGCTCATATTTTTGATGTTTGCTCTGTTTCCTCCTGTCCTCACTACGTCACACATTTTACATAAATGTCTCATTATTAGAGTATGCAGCCACAGAGACTGGGTTAGTGATTTGCATACATGATAATCAATCACATCAGTCATCAAAACATACATAGCTGATAGCTTTGTTGATAGTGGCTTTGGAATCTCTCCTCTGTTCCCAGCTGTAAGGAGGACATTTGCCGTGGTGTTGGCAGCCTCCTGGTCTATGTGAAGAGCCTGAAAGGGTTGGCGGCCATTAGAGACGCTGTGTGGGACCTCCTGTCCACTGACTCCATCAGTCAGCACTGGAGCACTGTGTGCCAGCGGCTACTGGAGCACCCCCTGGCTGTCTGGGATGACTTCCTCCAGCAGCTCTTCCTTCAGCGCCTGCAGGTTGGTGCTCCCCTCACTTCTCGATTAGAAACACAGTTTTCAGCGTCTGAACTTGTCTGTCTTATGATGAATTTGCACTCCTTGAAAATGTATGGCATGTTCAGTCTCACAGTATTGACAGACCTGCCTGCTGATGTACTACACATTCTACATATTGCAAAAAAATCGTATGGTTCCTCTCTCCCATTCTGCAAGGCCATCACCAAAGAAGAAACTGAAGCCATCTCGACGAGCTCTGTCCAGCTCCTCACATCAGCTGTGAGGGATCTTGAGGGCCAGACCATCGATACTTATTCAGGCACCCACCTTGGCTCCAGTCGCGGAGCCCAGTACGAGGTAGATGTGGCCTCCTTCCTGTGGTCGGAGTCTCCGGGGGACCTGCCGGGTGATGCGGGGTGGGTCAGCGTGTCCCAGAGGGGGCAGCAGCACCAGAGGAGTAGCCTGGCCATGAAGACCCAGGCCCTGACTCCCTGCGTTCAAAACTTCTGCTCCTCCATGGATGCTAAGCTAAAGGCTAGGTTGGATGACCTCCAGCACTACCTTCCCTCCCAGGACACGGGTAAAGGTAGGGCTGCTTGATGAACAATGATGGAATAACAAATGCTTCACATGATTACGCATTGACTTTGGAAACACCATACATTTATTCAACTTTTATTGAATTTAGAGATGTGCATCGGAAAACCCTGCAGTGACCATTTAGCGCATGGCACGGCAGAAGACTCTTGTTAAGTAATCAGTACTAAATGTTAAAGACCTCATTTATATAAATGCTGTGTATACACGGAAGAAGTTGTACACGACTTTTCTTAGCAATGTTTGGGATTTATAAAGATCAAACTTGACGGGTGAAGTGCGGTCCTCCATGGAAGCTCTCAGCCATGCCTTTGCAAATAACCTGGAGAAATGAGAAGCTGCGACTTCTGTGGCAGAAGTATTAAACATAGAAATGCTTTGAAATTGATACCATTGTGTAAAATGTATTGAAAAATGACCTCTAACCCATTATATATTAAGAATGAATTTGCAAAAACAAATAAAAGCTATCATTAAAACTAATAGATTAACATCTGTTCAATAAACAATTAACTGGAGTGCGCACACATGATTTAGGATAATAACTACAAAGTAAGATATATATATAATAACCCCTTTAACAATGTTCCCATGTTTTTATTCATGGTCATAAATAATAAATTGCAGAATAGAACAAATGTATATTTCAAGCAATGTCTATTTCTCAGCCAGGCACATACAAGTTCATAGTTTCTTATATTTTTTGCATTGTGCAGAACTGTCAGTGAGATGGTCCATTCACTGTCAATTACAAACAGGGTCATTCTAATATTAATATCTGTACAGCTTAAGTCATATAAAGTCTTATTTCTTTTAGCTTTAAGCTGCTGCCCGGCTGTGGTGAGGTGGAGCTGACGGGCTGGGCACACTCAGATGCAGCACCAGAATGCAGCAGCTAAAAATAACACAGACCATAAACAAAAAACACACATTTGCTTAACTCTCATTTGAAACAAGGAAATACAAATTTGGCAACCTGAGTCTCCCCAGCTCCAATCAGGAGAGCTTCTCCACTGCCAGTTTCTCATCAAAGTCAGCCGTGTCCTTGCTCCCCTGCAGCTTGGCGAGGGACTTCTGGCGCCCACTTTTATGTCCATCAGCTTATTTTTTTCATCTGTGAGCCAGCAGCACCCGCTCTGTCAGTCAGATGTTGCAACTCAGTGATTTCTGTCATTTAAAATCTTTTTCTCTGCATTTTCTGTGATCAAATTCATGCAGTCACTTAATGACTATTAATAAGTGTTGTATCACTGACTATTTATAAGACAACAATGGGCGTCACATGAGGCTTGCCAAAGGTGTGCCACATTTTGAGTAATTGTGATTTATAAAGGGAAACTGTTGTAGGATGTGCTTGGGCCCTGTGTTATAAATCTGAACATTTTTGGATGTAAGCACTAACTGTGTTTCGTCCGTATGCCAGCTTTCATATGAATCCGATACTTATTTTTAGAAAAGAGGTCCCTGGTGTTACTATCACATCCTAAATAGTGATCCATGTCTCCCACTGTGCTCTGCAGGGTCTGACACTGTCTCAGTCACAGTCAGCTCCTCTGGTCCCACCGAGAGCTCGTCAGCATCCTCCTTTAACCGCTTCACAGACTCTCCGGCAGTGGAGGAGGCTCTACGTGAAGGCTGCCTGGCCTGTGTCCGCCACATCCTGTCCTCCATCCGTTCTGAACTGGCCGCAGCCTCACCAGACCCCAGCCCCGCCTGCCTCAGTTCAGTCCTTTTCATGGCAAGGCTGTGCCAGTCCATGGGTGAACTCTGCCCCAACCTAAAGCATTGCATCCTGGGAAAACAGAGTGGGTCAGAGGCCCCAGTGAAGGGAACCCCCAGACAGGGCAAGAAGCTGGGAAAAGCCAGGGCCGCCACAGAGGTCAGCCCCGCCCAGGCCAAGTGGGCGGGGCTGAGAGAAGAGCTTCTCAAATGCAGCATGGAGGCCTACCGCATCTGGAGCTCCGCCCTCTCCAAGGTCGGACACTGTCAGATATGTAGATGTGTTTATGTGGAACTATTCGTTGCATGGAGTATGAAGTTTTTCTTCTTCCAGCCCCTAGTCTTTTTTCTGACGGTGGTCTGCATTTACTGCTATTCAGTCCCAAACAGCATGAAACCACTCTGTGGATTGTATCTTAGTTGGTGAACAAAAGGCTGCCAGCTGTGACCAGCTGTGATCTTCTAATGTCGTTACTGTTGAGTCTGCTGTTACCGTCCCTGTTGCACTGGACTAGAAAACAAAAACCTCTCACAGAGTGTGTACAATTAGCATTTATTCCCACTTCACCTGACTGCAGTAGTCAAGGATTTCTGCCAGCTGTGTTCAAGTTAAGGCTGTTGGCTTGTTCGTACTTCATCCGTCTCCGTTCAAGCAGCACTGAGACAACGTTCAGTCGGTGCTGACAGTTTCAGTGGCTTTAACTGAGCCTTGCCAGCTCTCAACAGAGATGAGAAAGAAGCAATATGTCTCATTCTTAAGCCACTTCTGTTATCAGCTCCCGACAAAATAATGTGTCTGATAAGTCAGAAAACAAGTTTTAACCTCTTTTGAGTGTAGTCAGTTGAAGTATATGATCTGCTGCATCCTACTATTTTTCCGGTGAATGAAAGTGACACACAAGTTGAAAAACATTAACAAAGGTAGACTCATCTCCTGGCAACTGCTTAAAAAAACCCTACATATACATGCTCATTTTTGCTTAAAAGTGGTTTAAGCGACCACATCTGGATTTACCAACGTACATCGTCAAAACCATACTGTTGATCCTGTCTTACTGAGGGAAAAGTGCTTGAAGTAAACATTTGCAGGACACAGGACATTTTAAGCCTCACAAGAAAAGGTTAAGGAAAATATTAGGGTAAACTAAGTTAGCTATGCAGCTGTTAAAGGGGCACTATGACGTTTTGCAGAAGAATTTCAAACACACAATCGTAATATTTATGATATTAATTAGGCAATAATACAAACTCAAAATTTTTTATTTTTTTTAAGTGAATAAACAAGCTGTTCTGAGAGGAAAATAAGGTCCCAGAACTCGCTTTGAAGCTAGAAAGGTGGAAGGGTCCGCCACATATAAACAAAATAAACAGTATGAATTGTGTTGTCCTTTAAGGTCAGGTTGTCTATTTGATTTATTCAGTCATGAAAGCTTTAAATCTTGCTTGATTTGACCCGTCGAGTAACACTGTGTGCTGTTGTGACAGGTGCTGCTGGATAAGTTTGGCACAGTGCTGCATGCTGAGTCTGCTGGTGACATCCTAACAACAGCAACCAACTGGGAGGATCTTGAGATCCAAGAGGAGGCAGAGTCTGGGAGCAGCGTCACATCTAAGATCCGTCTCCCAGTCCAGGTCAGCTGCTGAGCACAACTTCCAACACAAGACAGGAAGCACCATGATTTCTCATTCCACTAATGATCTAATGTGAAACATCTGCCATCTGCAGCCTTCTTGGTTTGTACAGGCGCTTCTCTTCCAGCTGTGTGTGGAGGTGAACAGGGTGGGGGGCCACGCTCTGCCCCGGCCCACCCTGCAGGAGCTGCTGCAGGCCTGTCTGTCTCAGGCCCTGCAACACTACCACAGTGTCACACAGCAGGCCCGCAACAGGGTAACACACACACACACACACACACACACACACACACACACACACACACACACACACACAGCCACACACACAGTATTGAGATCAAAGTTATGTATTTTAAACCTTCTAACTCCATGTAACAGGGACATGGCTGTAACATGTATCTCTTTGTCACTGAAGGGACATTTAAAGCCTGGATGTGGGTCAGTGAGATAATCTTGCTGATGAACACACTGTTACATATCTGACATTGTGCTACTCTGTTTTAAGAGACACTAAAGACAGACATTGTGTCATGATGACTTTACAGCCCTTGTTGTTAATTTTTGCCCTCAGAGTCTGTAATCTCTGAAAGTCTTGGGGTAAGGCATTAAAAAGACGACAGGGCAGGAAGGTGGGCTGTCTGTTCATTTAGCAGTATGGAAGTTTCCTGAACTTCACTGCTTTGTTTTGACTCTCTTCCTCCATCCTTCAGGAGGGTGCGTTCCCCATGACTCAGAACAGAGCCTTGCAGCTGCTTTTTGATCTTCGTTACCTCAACACCACACTGGGCAGCAGACATGAGGAGGGCAAGAGCTCCCGGTCCCAGCAAGACCCCAGGTAACATCCTAATATACAAATTCATCACATGCAGCCTTTTCTGTGTGTTTGCATGGGTAAATGAGCAACCTAGCAAAGCAGGAAACTGTCCCTGGTGCCATGGAAGCTCCAGGCCACGTGCAGCACACACTGTGTTCTAAAGATCTTTAGAGGTCCCAAGTATTGGATCTGATCCAAGAAGGGGCCATTGGAAATCTACCCAAACCCACATCAATGTTTTTTTTCTTATCCATAATCCCAATCCATAACTAGGCCTAATGTAATGCCAAAGACTGTAATTCTAAAAATGATTTCGAGACTAATGTGTTGATTTACACAACAATATAACATTCTGTAATCAACTGGGTTAGATATGAACCATTTTAATACATGTGAATCAAATCCAAAAAAGAAATGTCATAAAAATCTTTTGCATTCGGGCTCCAACTAACGATTACTTTCATCATCGATTCATCTACAGATTATTGTCATGATTAGTCGATTAGTAGTTTAGTCCATAGTCTTGATAAATTGTGAAGAAAATGGCATTTTTGCCATGACAGTTTTTTGTGTCACCACATCACAAACTGATGTCTTTTGTCCAAAATCCCCAAACTCTTGATTTACTGTCAGAGAAAAGGAAAAGATCCTCACATTTAAGAAGCTGGAACCAGGAGATGTTTGACACTTTTGCTTGAAAACTGACTGAAACTATTAATTGATTATCATTGTAGCTCTGTTTTACATAGGCTACTGAGATCCCTGACAAGCTTCTGTTGTGCAAGAACAGAGAATGTAAAAGTATGACAGGTGTGGCTCAGGGGTAGAGCCAGCGCCTTGTTATCGGAAGGTCGATGGTTCGATTCCCCTTGTCTGCATGTCAAACTGCTCCTGACGTTTGGTCGGCACCTTGCATGTTGTTCCCAGTGCCCTGACACACCAGGCAGTGGTGAACAAATGTCAGTGAGCATCCACGCCCTGAGTTTCTTGCAGGGCGCCGCATTATTGGAACTAGTCAGACCTTGTCAACGGCTTTTTGGCTGACTGAGCTTGTTGAATCAGTAGAAGAAACGCATAAAGAGAAGGAGAATTCTCAGTGAGCCTGTTGCTGTTCCATCCATGATTTCATCTATTTAGTGCAGTGTCTTCTATTTGAAGTTCTTGGATGTCAGTTCGGTGTGCCTGGGCCCTGAAACATTTCAGTGCTCAGCTGATCTGCAAACAGTACCTCTATCAGGGAAAGTAACTGAAAGAAAAGACTGCAGCTGAACATTTGATCCATTGCATCTCAAGGTCAGACTTCAGTGTTTAGTTTTGTCAGTTGCCTGATGGTGTTAACTAGGCTTGGAGAAGGCCTTCTGTGTTTAAGGACATGCAGTAATCAGTCCGTCAACACACAAGTGCACACAGAAAAACATACTTCAAGTGCAGCAGGAATTCTTCTCTGGAAAATGGAGCAGATCTTAGCTGGAATTGCAGAAAAAAAATATCTGATCTCACTTTCCAGAATTGAACTCACACCTCACACACCTGATTTCCTAAAGTTGTGTTGAATGATGGGAGTAAGCAGACATGGGCAGTTTTAAAATGATATTGTGACTACAGATTTGTAGCTTCATATTTTCTCCTTGCTCTATTACATTTCAACATTGTGCTGTGTGTCTTTCAGATTCCACGAGGTCTGTGATTGGCTGGAGAGCTTCATTGACCCGTTTGACCTGGACGTATTCACTCCTCCACTGAACTCCAACCTCAACCGTCTTTCCCAGAGGACCTCGGTACTTTCGGCCTCTTGCCTTTTATCAAAACAGAGAGCAGAACATTAGCGCTAATGTATTGAACCCCCATTCACATTCGTCCTGAGATGAGCCTATGGCGATGCCTCTATTGATGTGGTTGATGTGTGCCTGTGTTTCAGGTGCTGCTCGGGCTGCTAACGGGCTCCGAGAAGCAGTTTATGTCACGGAGCAGCACAATGAACTCCCAGGAGCCTTACAACATCCTGCCACTGGCCAGCAGCCAGATCAGGTCAGATGTTTACACCAGCTTATAGAGACGCAAGGGTGGTAAATATTAAGAACATCAGCATCATTAGCATAAACAAACTATACCATTCTATCTGCAGGCCCCTCCATGTCATTCTAATACCAGAGACAACATGGGAGGAGACTGCTATATTTATTAGGGCTGGGTATTGTTTGACATTTTTATTGTTCCAGCATTTTATCCAGTATCTGAGTCCTTTCAGATGTCTCACTGGATCTGTTTAGGTTTGGCCTTCATCATTTGCACTGAACCAAGGTTCAACATTAATGTGATTGTGCAGGGGTCAGAAATGTACCTGCGCAAAGTTCAAATCAAAGTTCCCCGTACAAACTGTTTGTTTGTTTGAAACAGTTCTCAAATAACAACTGAGACTAAAGTCAATTGTCATGTTCGGTCTGAGTCACAAAGAGTAAACATTGTGTCGCAGATGGAAAGCATCAAACATTCCACGTTATTTTTTTTTTCAGATTCTAAATTGGTTAAATGTGTCCACCTTGAAGCGTGTGTGTGTGAAGCATCCACTTTAAGAGTTTGAAGGTTTTTTCACATCAGCATCAATAATTGAAGCATTGTGGGCTGCCTCCAGCTCAGTGGTTTAGCTGGTATTGATCGTCAGGTGTTTGTTTCATCCATCTCACCTGAAAATGGACGATTTGACTGGTTGGTTGAGGCATCGGTGACGAGGTGGAAATTCTAGCTTCTACAAAATCTACTTACAGATTTGTCCAGAAGTAATTAGGGTTCATATATTATTTTGTATGAGCCAACAGGTCATTTCACTTGTAAGACTGTGTGGAACAACTAGAAAATGTATGAATACGTCCAAATGATTCAACATGTGCTATGCATATAAACAGTACATGACTCTTTTGATCATTTTTTATTTTGTTTTATACAAAACACATTTTAAAAATGTTTATGCCTGTGTACATCTGAGATTTATTAATGAAGGTTAAACGACACAAACAGATAAATGTAAATACAAGTATTATGCTTTATAGTAGCATTCCAAGAATGTGTACGCCTGTGTGGGTGAATCATTTTTCAAAGTCAGAGGCATGAACCTGAACTTCAGCTCTAATACAAACCTGAATTTTCAAGGAAAACACCCGTCTTTGAGGAATATAAGCTTGTTTTCTATACAACAATAGAACCATCTCCAAAATCTTTTTAAAGGCGTCTTTCAAAGCATTCAAGGACACTGCACATAACAACAACAGTACATCAAAAAACAGGAAACATTGTAGAGCAATTATTAAAAGATAAATGAACATCACTAAATTCAAAATGTTGCACGAGCCCGAGGAGGATTCTCTCAGTACATAAAGGAACAAGTAATCATTCAGTTTGTTAAAAAAATAAATAAAAATGAACAAATTCTGAAAGACAAGGTTTACATTTGCAACATAACTAAATCAAACGACTGAAATTGAGAAGTAGTAGATTATACTTCTGTTTAAATCCAAAAGTGTCTGATCTGATCCAGCAGCGTTTGAATCTGAGCAAGGAACAGTATTTCAACCACATTCCCACCACGACCCCTGTGTCCTCTGCAGGTTCGGGCTGCTGCCTCTCAGCATGTCGAATGTGCGTAAACCCAAGTCGGCCTCCAGGAGCTCTGATGCTGCGCACCAGCTGGTGAGTATATGACGCTGATCTGTTCCACCTTTGTTCTTTCATATGTTGTCCACCACAGTGCGTCGACATTTCTGTGTCATTGCTCTGTTCCATCCTGGCTTAATGTTTGTCTGTTACATCCTCTGCCTTCCCAGCGTTTTTGAGTGCGAGAAACCCAGGCAAGTTCAACAGTGTGGGTTTATCTTTGTGTGTGTGTGTGTGTGTGTGTGTGTGTGTTTGTGTTTTGGTTGTATTGTCTGTAGTGCTTTGGTTTGCCCTTGGTGCACTTGCAGTGTGTACATTGCATTATTGATGAAATAATTCTTGAGTCTGTTGAGCTGAAACCAGAGAACGCTGCTCTGCTCTCACTAACCTCCAGCACTCTGCTTGGACTCATAATGCAGCTCAGGTTCAGGCTATTGACTGGAGAATTTCAGTGAATTTCAGCACAGCTACAGTGATTCTGGGGTATACTAACCTGTTTAAGTGAACCAATCCCATCTTGAGATTCACACAGTAATTCTGAAATTTGTGTTGGCAGAAATAAAAAAAGGCGGACGTGTCTGTGGAGCTCAAGCTGGGATTTCTCCCAAATCGGCCAGCTTCCCTATTGAAGAAATAGTCTTGTTTACTGTTTGCTTTGGAGCTAGTAGATGCTGACTTTATTTTTTTACTTAGGGCTGAGCATGGCCAAGGTGTTAGGCTGAACATGTCCCATCTCTGTACTGGGTGCACAGAGGTCAGATCTGTTTGTGTTGTGTTTCTAAATGATCAGGCTGTTGAGTGGTGATTCTAGAATGATCCAGGTTTCAAGGTTACTAACACACTACTATGTGCTCCTTGGGAAACAGTGAAAGTAGTAAGTCAGAACAGCTTTAGAGCTGTTATACTGTTTGCATGTAATCTTTAGCTGTAGAACGTTTGGCTCAATCCCATTTCTAGTTTTTACCCCTGCCCCTATTTGCCAAATACCCCTTGGCCCATTAGAACAGAGTTCCAGGGGTGGAGTTTAAAAAATCACCAGCTGTCATCGATGACATTTATGCGGTAACTGTCTGTGTGCGCCATTTTCAAAATGCACATCGCAACTTCTGCATTCCCCCAGACACTATTTTGCAGGAGCAGTGTTGCTGTGTCCTGGGTTTGACACCAGTGTGTTGTGATCGGTTTAAAGAAATACAAACAAGCCAGCACGTTTTTTCCCTTCACCTGAATGGTAATTGGTGCAGCCAGACAGATCCTCTTTTTTGTGACTTTGCACCTGTCTGATATTTTTAACATCCTTACCCTCAGATAGATAAGAATAGATTGTATAAGCCCTTGAGTGACTGAAATGTCCAGACACCAACAGATGGCAGTCCAGGTCCTGATACTTTGTCATCATCCTGCATCAGAGTTTGTTCCTCTTAAGAATTAGGGGGGAGGCAGGACAATCCACCAAAACCTCAACCAACCTAATGTTTTCTGCTTCCTCCAGCAGGCACCTCCATCCTCCACAGTAGACAGTGGGGACAGCTTCCGGCCGGGCAGCCTGTTCAGACAGCTCGCTGATCAGGACGAAGACACAGCCACTCCTTCTCTATTCAAACTCAGCTGGCTCTCTGGCATGGCCAAATAACTCTTTTTTTGCTCCAGACTTTTTATTTGCTTTTGCAGAAACTTTGTAAAAATGACGTGTATAGTAAATATAATTTTTCTTTTGAGGAAGGTGTGCTGTGTGATTTAATTCACTTCACGTGATTAATTGATGATTTGACTAATGAGACTAAACATAAGTGCTCTATGGAAATGTGTAATTAATGAGTGCCAGTTGGCAAGCACTCTATTGTCAATCTTTTTTTATTGTAAAGATTCAGTCTCAGATTCATGATCAACAACACTTAAAACACAGATCAGGGCTGAGTTATCTCTGGCTAAAGCCAAAATATCACTTAGAACTTCTGATTTTACATACAATATGAATATAAATGTGTGGCATGGCTCTGTTGATAAATATGTTGCTACACTGATTTGGGGTTTGATCCATCACTTAAGTGTAAAATATCACAACATTTTGATGGATTGCTATGAACATTTTTAGACATTCATAGTCACTGGAGGGTAACTCTTAATGACCGTGATCCCCTGACTGTTCCTCTAGTACCACCAGGACATTTGGATTTCAGTCAAATGCCTCATCAGCTATTGGATGGATTATCATGACATTTGATAGGCAAATGAAAGTCCCAATCAGAATGATTATGATAACTTCATCCTCTTAACTTGTCATCCAGCGCCACCATCAGTTCAAAATTGTAATTAGTCCAGAACTTCAGTTTATGATGAAACGTCTGGGAATCTAATGACATTCCTATCAGTCTCAGCCGGACCAGTGTTAGAAGGCTAACACACTAAACTGAGACAGTGAACATGATGAACATGATACCAGCTAAACATCAGCATGTTGCATTGTCCCTGTAAGCATGTTAATATGTTAACAACAGCATTTAGCTCAAAGCACTGCTGCTCCTAATCCTCACATAGCTGCTGGCATGGCTAGCAGTTTTGTATGTTCAGTGTGCTGCTGATTTGACTTATAACACAGATGCTGAAGCGCTCACTGTCCATGGGCTTAAATATGTCTTGAAACATGTAGCATTTATTTCTGAAGATGCCCACAACCAACTATCTAAAAGGAACAAATGATGAGGGATAGTTGTAATGTCTAAGCCAACACGTGGTTAAAATCTTATTAATATTGTGATTTAGTGTTTTCTTGAAGCTCAGTGAATTGCAAGTAATGAATAAAAATTAATCATATGTTTAAAGGCTGTGGGTGTAATACGATAAATCTGGATACAGCAGCATCAGAGGTGGAGTATAGTTGATTCCTATAAAAGCAAAAGTAAAGTAAAACTCCATTAGATTTCTTGAGCAGGAAGTGATTTTTGGAAAAGTGTTGGAGCAGAATGTTCCAAGTTGTTCTTGCGAATTGCCTGGACTTGCATGACCCAACATTAATCAACATTATCAGTTTGATAAGGCGTGGTGTTGATTACCATTGTGTGACATCTCTGTGAAAGACCATTAACAGGAACAATTGTTAATGCTCCATTAAACCAACAGTCTAATATCATGATAGCTCTTTAACATATTGGACACACATAAACACAATGATCTCAAGTCTGAAGTTTTATCTTGATCTCATTTATTAAATGTGGGTTTGCGTACGATACACATCGTCCAATGAGACATCTCTCTTTTACTTCAATACACTGACACACTTTTCTGACTGTGACAGGCTCAGTATTTTGCAGCATACAGACAATTAAGTGAAAGTAAAGCTTAAAACTGATTAAACGTGTTTTGTAGAAAGCACCTTACACAGCCACAAGTATTCTATTTTCATACACACTGCAGCAACACGAGCCAGTGTGTCCAATGTACACAATAGTGAGATATCATATATAATCAGCTCTAGTGAAAAAGTGACAAACAATAGGCTTGACCTTGGACAGAGCTGCTAATGTAATTTATATAATATTAATGATATCTTTAATTTCAAATATGTGTCATGTATGTATTTATAAGTACATTTGATTATTTGATACTGATTTATACATTAATATGATTGGTATAGAAATACAACTTACTCGGAGCAGGTCACTGGAGAAGTTCCTTTAACTGTATGTGAGAGAAAGGACCGAACCTCTCTTACATAGGAGCAAGATACTGGTTTTGCTTCTGTTTGTAGTTCTTTGGTGGAATTTCTGACAAGAAATGCTTGGGCCCCTCGGCCTGTCCCTGTCCCTATATCCCCTAGGTCTGTTCAGTAATACCTCCATGACAGAAGTTGGGTTTTCCTCATTTGATAATTTGCTAACACAGAACAACATTTATTGGCATGACACTGAAGTGCAAATCCAATTCTTAAGTATCCTTATGTGTATACACCCTAATAGAGGGATGGTTTCTGTGTTGGTACTTTGTGTGACATAACATGTTGAACACTGAACACATCGACTGTATATCTCTACTTCTTCCTGTCTATTTTGCTCATCATGGCCTTGACATCAACAGGAGCGGAGGCAGCGGCAGCCTTGGCGTTCTCTTCCTCTTCCTGCTGCCAGAGGATGATGGGATGGATTCCCGCGCTTCGGTTCTGAGCATTTTGCTCCAACTGGGCTGGACTAGGGTGGAGAACGAAACATGATTGTTAAATCTCATTCTCAGACATGAAGTTAAGACTAACTTTGTCTCCAGGCCCTAATGCCATATTTTAATTGTGCGGCCTCCAGAAATTATTTCAATAATTAGAAAAATGCTGAATATCAGATCTGATATTACATTAATTGCCAGAAAATCACTTCTGAAAGTTGTCTTTCAACACAGTATCTTTTTTTTTAACTCAAGACTGAAATTTGGGTACATTTACAACACTGGAAAAGCAACAAATTCAACATTCCTATCCAGAAACACTGCATACTCGTGTCAATGATCCACACAGACTTGTTCAGTCTCTTTACGGCTGCAATTGCATTGACATGTATGTGAATGTATTTGGACTTTTTCCTACAGTAAAGCCCTCCAGTTACAGCTCAGACTTTCTTGTTTAACCTGTTGGCATTTTTCCATTTATACTTCCTGAGTGAAGAATTAAGATGTGCTGTAATGCCCCTTTAAGTCATGAATCTGTCATAAAACCCAACCATTGACAGCAAGATAACATTTGTATTTGTGAGTGTCCAACTGTAGGGGAGAGATGTCATGGGGAGAAACAACAAGCACAATTTGAGTCTGGTTTTGAGTTACATGGGAGCCAATGGGAGCTGACTTCCCACAAGGTAGGGTCTGAGCTCCCGTAAAAGCAGTAAAAGCATAAATCTGTTGAGGTTACTGATACATTATCAGCAACCATTTCTTAAATCACAAATAGCCAAATTAATTGTTCAATGTAGTGAGTATTTTTTACGTTAATGATATGAATAAGTTAAAAGACACATGTTTTCAAGAGGAACGCACCATATTCTCTGTGAATGATGGTGACAATGACCACATCAGTCTCTATCAGATTTAAGGGCATCCACTTGCGTGGCAGGCATATTTTGAAGCCAAAATGAACATATTCAACATGTGTGGTCATGTGCAGTGTTTGCTAGATACAGAGGGTATGGCATGAATGAGTAAAGCCACCTACCTGAAGTTATGAGGCTCAGGGGTTATTGCCTTCTTCTGGATTTCTTTGTACACGGGTGACTTGAGGTAACGGAAGAAAGTGTCCTGTTCCAAAATAAAGCACATGAGACTGCAGGTGACCTCAGGTTCACTACACAAAAGTACCTTTAATTTCAGTCTAAAAATATGTATTTGTATCACAGATTCACAAATGAATCATAAATCACTTACTGGTATAAATCAACCACCCTAATAGATAATAATTAAAGGCCTTATCATTTAAAAGGTTAGAAACCTTTTTTTTGCATTTCTCACACACCTTTTTCATGAGCAGGAAGACGTGTGTCTGGGCTGCTTCCAGCACGTAGCGGTGAGGATGATCCAGGCCTTTCACTGTCAGACCCATTGTCCTGCCATCAATGTTGATCCAGCGAGGGGCGCCGGGGGCCAGGAAGGTCCTGAACACACACAAACACACACACACACACACACACACACACACACACACACACACACACACAAACACACATACATACTTTATATTTTGTCTCTTCTCACTGGATTATTGCACATGTGGCTCTGCCGGGAAAAGGTGATAAACATCTACTGCCATGTACCATCATAGCTGAGCAACGTTCAGCAATTACTTTATCTACATCCTTTTTAAAGCCAAAATCTTCACTGGAGCTGCTGAGCAAAAAGTGTCAACATGTACCTGGTCGACAGTGGGAGCACAAACTACGCAGCACATTAAGGGTATAAAGGATGTCTTTTGATTTTTTATTTAACATTTTTTCAGTTGTTTTTCAGTCCCTGACTACTTCAGTTGTTTGGGAGAATGCTACAATGCTGTTTTGCTCCAGAAATACTTCTTCCAACATTCCAACAGCAAGGTTGTGAGTGGAAAATCACTGAATTTCAATTTTTGGGTGAACTGATCCTTTAAGCAGTCGCGAAACTCACTGTTCTTGAAAGTTTGTTTAAGCAGTGGTGCCTGACATATTTTGAATTATGGATGAGAGGACAGTAAGACCAGAACCAGTGTGTAAAAGAAAAGCAAGGACATGTGAGCAAGAACTCATTGCCAACTGTGAAAGAGCACAATCACCATACAGTATGTAGACAGAACATTTTTACAAGTGAGGCCTGTTTAAAGTGGTATGTGATGATAAAAATCACACATATGTTCTCATACACAGATAAACAATCCAGTTTATTTGTCTTACTTGAAGATGCTCTCAGCTTTTGTTGACATAGAAGATGCCGTGCCCAACTTCAGCTCTTCAGCGGCCTCCCAAAAAGCCAAGTTCTCCCCTAGTGCACACACACACACACACACACACACACACACACACACACACACGCACACACACATAAACATAATTTTCCCACTGAAGGAAACTCCTTCAAGGAAACTTGAAGAAGTAACCCCCCTCTAGGAACACAAAGAAAACTAAGCTGCAGTATGTCTGATATTTTCGGATGGCAGATGGTATATCCAACAGACTGTCCCAATTGTCCCCATTTTTCATGCAAGCTGCATGTGCAGAGATCATGTTGTGGCACCTCATACATACATACCATACATATTGTGAATGAAAACATCAAAACTATCACATCTCTAACGTGGTAGGAGCAGCATTATCACAATTCAAAATCTGCACTGCTAGCCCGAAACCTGCCTTAGCCATACTATGAGAAAAGAAAATAAAGTCTTGTACATATTTACTGCTGCCTAAAACAGAGAGGTTCCCACATAAAGTAAAGGAGATGCTTGTGTTGAGAGCTGTAAACACGCACCATCCCTCAACACAAGAGATTCATGAGTCACACAAAAATGTGTTTAATGACACATACCACTGAACTCTCTCTTGAGGAAGATCTTGAAGTCGTCTCGGCCTCGCAGGTCACTCAGCAGCTCGAAAAAGCTGAAGGACCAGCGCTCCACTCGACTCTTAGTGGGAACCTCAACTCTGGACACAAACATAAAAATCCACATTTTATTTACACAATTAGAATGCATACATTGGTTTTGAATGGTAAAGATGAAATAAACAGTCCAAAGATATGTTTTGCATTCTTTGTAAAGTCACACACCTTTTCTTTACTTGAAAACCAACAGATTGTAAGACATAATTTCATACAAAGGCCGTATATAATTTTCATGTTTTCTCAGGAGACATTTCTATACACACTTGGTATGGGGCGCGATTGTAAAGTTGTACATGCTAAAATAAACATTAACTTTTCGCCACATTTAGCGACAAACCACATTAACAAAACATATGTGAATTATTTAATGTTACTTTTGGCCAGATTTACAGCAATATTTGTGAACTTTGTGGTATTTACTTCTCTTGTAAAAATATACTGTCAATGTGAAATCTAAAAAATCCAAATGTAATTGTTAGATATTAAATCTAAATGTTAAATCTAAATCTAAATGTTAAATCTAAATCTAAATCTAAATGTTAAGTCTAAATCTTAATGTTGAATCAAAATGTTAAATCTAAATCTAAATGTTAAATTTAAATTTAAATGTAAAATAGCGGAGAATGCTCATTCAGTGCACAGCAGGCTCCTCTGAAGAAGGAGGGACCTGGGAGCTGTGCTCATTCAAATATTCTGACTAAGTCCACTTTTTTCTCAAAACTCCAGACTGCAACAGTAAGTTGATGGTGAAGCCGAAGAGGCAAACAGAAAATGCAGCAGTCTCACCTTCTCATGTTGAGATTCCAGTATGTGTCGTTGTCTGTTTGCCAGGGGTTGCTGGGTAGACAGGGAGCCAGGAACGGGTCGTGGTTTTTGTAGGTTGTGACGTACTTGACCAGTCTGCAGAACCACAACTCTTATGAGACCGATGAAATCCACAGAGCCTATATGTTGCTTCGGTGTTTCTACGCTGTTTGAATTAATCACTGAATCCTGATAACTGAAAGATCTTACATATTTTATCGAACATAAGAATCTAATTAAGAGAGCTATAGATCCACCAGTTTTTAAATAGCTGTTACCAAATGAAAAGTCATGAATACAAGAAAATGCTTCAAAGAAACCAGAGGAACTTACGCTCCAAGGGACACGCTAGATTTGACCTTTGACCTCATGATGGCTTGTTGATAGAAAATGTTCTGGGATACAAGAGGAATACAAATGTTATCTTAAATTTGTAGACAGACGTCTGCATAAGAAAATATTCTCCTCACTGTCCATGTTTTCCAGCTCAATACAGGTCACCGCTTAGTTAAAAACTATGACGTACCTGCCGTCTGTACTGGTCGAAGCTCATTTTCTAAGAGACAGGAAAACAAAATTGTTTGTTTCAATGGGAACACTTAGTTTGGCTCATATCACAATGTATACAGGGAAGGATCAGCAACATTCTGATGCTATCCATGTGTTTGCACATAAGAAACTACCACTGTTAATACTACACAGAGAGGTTGAAAATAAAAAACACAACCAGTCCCTCCAGGGTAGTGGACACTTGATTTGGTAGTTTTCTGTGATTATTGCAGCCACAAATATATACATAAATACATTTGCAGCATATTCTCACACACGTGTATGTTATCCTGTGTAATATTCCTAAAATTGTCTAAACTTGGCTTTTTGAAATCGAGATCTTAATTTAAATGATCCTGGTATTGTAAAGGTGCATTCTGAATAGGAAAGTAGAATTTGTGAGCATTGTCCCCACTTGACCAATTAGATTGAATTTCAAGCTTTTGAAGATGTGTCTCAATTATTTTACCTTGTTACCATGGCAATGTCACCATTTCCTGGAAAGACTGTCTGAAGACTAAATGGAACACAAGTTTACATGAAGTTCACACAAAAGAATGACAATCAGGGTAAAACACTTGATACACTGACACTACTCTTATCTCCACCAGTGTAAGAAGATCTGTTTGAAAAGACAAAAAGACCAGACAAAGAAAAATGGAATGAATGAAACAATCTTGACATGTAATTTCCTGACTCCAAAACAAATCCACTTGTGCTGAGGTGGGTGAGGTGGTGCTGCTGAGGCTGATGTTATTCCAGTGAGGCTGTTTAATTTTTTAAGCCAAACGTGATCACAGGATTTCAGCTGACTGAAAGCCTAGCCGCTGAGCTTTGAACAAATGCAAGAAGACAAGCTCAAATCGCTCCTGTTAACCGGTCAGTTTCAGAGTTGTTTTTAAGATTTCACTGACGACTTTTTAAGCACTTTATGGCTCAGCTCCCAGTGATGTAGCTGAATTTCTGCTCCTCAGTGAGCCAGACTGCAGCCTCCTCAGACCGGTAACAGAGCTTTAACAGTCAGAGCTCTTAGTTCTGGAACTCCCTGCCATAATCACTGACACCTTTAAAATAATTTCTCTAAACAAATGCTTTTAAAACAGCTTTTTTATGAATGCTTAAACACTGTTTTCTTTGCAACGTGCCTTATCTGTTCTACTACTACTACTACTACTATTGTTAATATAATAATGCTTATTATTATTATAATAATGGTTATTATTATTGTATTAATTATCATTATCATTTAACACTGGTACATTATGATGTCCAGCATGTACCAGCTCATTTTAAAATGTGCTGTGTCAGCAGACTGAGAAGATTATAAGTGAGTAGAAGAGAGCAAAATCTCAGTTAGCATATGTTTGATGATGATGATAATTTTTAACATTTTCTGTGAGACTTCTCAATTCATCCTCAGCACTCTACCATAAAAAGAAGTTTGAATCTGAGGACTTATCAAACCTGGATAAGTCAGAATCCAACCTGCTGACAGGCACCTAGAATGACTATTACTAACTAATTCAAGTACAGTAATTGATTTTGCCAATTCTACAAAGCTCAACCTTAAATTTGACCTGCTTTTAATAACTCAGCAAATTGTTTTAAAAGTTCAGTTTGGTTAGATAGAAAGGAAAAGCAAATGGGAGGACAGACGAGGTGTGAGCGAGTTAGGAAGGTTCTCGTTTCTAAGTGGATCTACAGAGATCAGTCCAGCAGTACTACTCTCTAAGCTCCAGTAAGTTTCTTAAAAGACCAGCTGACCTTAATCTCTCCACTCTGTGTGTGCATGTGTGTGTGTGTGTGTGTGTGTGTGTGTGTGTGTGTGTGTGTGTGTGTGTGTGTGTGTGTGTGTGTGTGTGTGTGTGTATACTGACCTGTTACCTCATCTGTGTTGGGATCCATCAGACGCTCTGGACCAGTGTCCAAAGCACTGTGAGTACGACGCTGGCACCACACAGAACAGGTTCATAAGAAATATATAGTAAGTATAATGAGTCCAGAATCTGCTACAACTGTAGATATAGTTGATGTGAATTCATTTGGATCCAGGCCTTTTTGTTCATTGCTCACTGTAAGATAAACACAGTGTAACACACACTGACCGGTGGCCTGTTCACTATCCAGTAAGCCCTCTCCTGGCAGTCAAGCACCACACGATCCGGCTTCTTCCTCTCCTTACCAGCCCTGACAAACACACACACACAGCAAATTACCCCAAATTAATTTGTGTAAGGAACAGTTTGCCCAGAAATAAAAATTCAGTCATTACTCCTCCTTTCCATTCTGATGCAGAGTCAGGTGAAGTTTCATAGTCCATACAACATTTCTGGAGCTTCACAACAAAACAGAGATGCAGCATCGTGCAGCATAATCAAAGTCTCCAGAGGCCCTGAGATCCCAAATTGATTTGAAAAGATGTTGTTTACACCTTTATAAATCAAATTTAAATCTTCTCTGTAACTGTTAAGCTTAAAGTGTTGGCACACCTTGTCTGAAGCAGGTGCACAAGCTTGAACATGCATAACTGGGTGTGAATAACGTCTTTTCAAATCAATTTGGGATCTCTCAGCGTCCAGAGACGCGAGTTAAGATGGATGCAGCCATTGTATGCTTTCAGCATTTCATTTTTCAGCTGTTTTTTAGCTTTCTAAAATAAGTCCCAATCTACTTCAGTCGTTTAGGAGGATGCTGTAACACCGTTTTGCTGTGAGGGGATGGGGATGAGGAGATAATGATTGAATTTTCATATATGGGTGAAATGTTCCTGGTAATGATTATACTGGTCACCAAGTACAGGTAGCCTGTCAAAAATGTCTAACTTCTTAACCATATAATTCGAGGTAAATACATATTTAGATATGTAAATAAGAAAATATACACAAGCATGAGAATCTGACCAAGCCTTTGGTGCCAACATTTAGCAAGTCTTACAAACCTGTGTAGTGGGAAAGTTCTGTGCTAGGTTCTGCTCTTTACTTTACTGCATGCTAGCCCTATCTCTCTCTCTTTCCCTTCATTTCCTGTTTGTCTTCCCTGTGGACTGTTAAATAAAGTTATCAAAATAAAATGGTTAACCTACTTGTACTGCTCGGTGGCCTGCATCACAATAAAGTCCCACTTGTGGTTCAGCCATTCGTGGAGGTGGTTGTAATGCACCTGTTTAAAACAGAAATACGGTGACAACATGAAGTGATGCTCTCTGTTCATGGAGAACCAAAAAGATGTTACAGTGAGAAGAAGCTGAAAAGAGTCATGAGATGTTAGATTCCAGTAAAAACATTTAACCTTTAGCTTCACGTGAATGTCATCATGAAATATCGCCGTCAACTGCATTTAAATATGTAAAAATAGCTACACATTAAATTATAAAGGGATGCTCCACTGACATTACATGTGAAGATCTGGAATCATAAGGAGCACTCAGTGCTGTAAAAACGGCAGAATAATGTCTACTGTGTCTCTGTTCAGCTTTGTGAAGTCTGAAAAAATGACCCTGATGACTGTCAGCATATTTAGCTCAGAGACTATATATATTTAACAAAAAGTCTCCAGTGCAAACCAGGGACTGTGACTGTGTCGAAATGTGTTATACTAGGCAGGGAGGATATGATGACACAATAAAGCTGCATTATTAGAAAAGTAGGATAAAGTATATTTGGATATTGACCTAATATATACATATACATTTTTTAAATCTGACTCTCCCAAGTCCCCCAAATCACTGGAGTGCCCTCAGACTACATTTAACAATTTAGGCTGAAATAATCACAGGCTATTATTGCTCTTAGCACAGTCATACTAAAAACATTAATTCAAAAATACCCAACACTTTTACCAAATAAATGGTGACTGTTTGTACTGAGCTTATACAGTTATTGTAGCACATCCCAAAGATTCTCAGGGGGGTTAAGGTCTGTTGTGGCCTATCCATGTGTGAAAATGATGTCTCATGCTCCCCCTGAGCCCCTCTTTCAACAGTTTGAGGCTGATTAATCGTGGCACTGTCATCTTGGAACATGCCCATGCAATAAAGGAAGAAAAAAGACCACATGACCTTCTTACATTGCTCCAGAGTCCAATCTTTATGCTCCCTAACAAACTGAAGCCTTTTTTCAGACTCACTGATTAGTGGTTTTCTTAAGGCTACATAGCTGTTTAGTCCCAATCCCCCGAGTCTTCTTCACATTGTGAGTGTTGAAATGGTCTTACTTTCATTATAAACATAGCCGTGAGTTCTACTCTGGATTTCTTGCATTTTCATTTCACCAAACGTTGAAGAGATCTCCAATCACAAGCATTCAAGATGTTTTCTTTCTGGAAGATACTGGTTCACCACTATCCTTCCAGGTTTTAATAATGCATTGGACAGTTCTAAACTCAATTTTAATAGTTTCAGTAATCTGCTTATCTGTTGTTTTCTTTGCTTGATGCAGGCCAATAAATTGACCCTTCTGAAACAGAGTAACATCTTTTCCATGTCTTCTGACATGAACAAATGAGAAGCTACTCACTGAATCAGTTAGGGCTTAAGAACTTGTTGCCATCTGAAACATATTAATCTATTAAGTAATAGTAATTATCCAATGGGCTCTCATTTGCTTATTTAAATCTAAACAAACCTTATCTAAACAGTGCCGGGATAACATGAGTCCTCAGGTTATGCACACACTTGTCCATGCTGAAGGGGCACATATCAAATACCAAGATATTCTGAAATGCATGGACATTTCCAAAGATTTCAGTGTTTCACTTTTAACACTGTTAAGTTCAGTCATTCAGTAATGAAAATTATAGTGTTACATTCTAAACAGATGCAAAATACAAGTATTATGAATCGTAGTCTCAGAATTTTACTACTTGTATACTTGAACTATGAACTACTACAAACCTGTTCATAGGGTTCTAGCATGCCTTTCTTGCGGATGTTCCTCTTTGCCAGGTAAATGGCTACAGTCAGAGAAAAATAAATCATTACAAATCACACATCACACATGATGCTTTACTGCAAACAATTGTATAAAATGAACATTTGGGATATCTGCTTGTTTGTAATCTTACCAAAAGTCAAAGAAAATGGATCACTGTCATATGAGTCAGACAGGTTGCAGAAATAGATCAATCAAACTGATTAATGTACATGTTTGCTGAGACTAGACTTTGTATTTAAGTGCCTTGGTAGTTAGCAGTTAAAGTAAAGGAGCGGAGAGCATCTCTCGTTCCAGTTTTGTCAAGTTTTGGAGATAAAAAAAGCCTGTCCATTTTTTAAAAAACAATCAGAGTTGTTGACTCAACAGTTTGCAGGATTCATCCTAAAACACTGACATACTGTACCCACCATAGTCAGAGTCCTCTGCAACCCATTTCTGTGTAGGCCAGAAGTATGGAGTCTGAAAAGGTTGAGATCAGAAAGACAGTATTAATTATTCATTTGTAGAATGTCTAAAGATGTATTAATGATAGTGGCATTTTCACCCAACATCTAACAAAGCGTTGCATACACACTGCATTTGCAACAGATAACATAGTGTCAGGTTCTGGACATTTTGCCGCATAAAGCTTCAGGCTCTGGTCACATTTGGGTTTATTTACTTTCCTTATCTTTTGTTGAAGAGTCCTGAAGAACCAAGGTTCTCTTTATGAGCTAAAAAACCAGCATGTAATGTTATTCTAGCCGTATAACTGATGATATATTTAAGTTCAGTTCACTACAGAAAATTTTACATAACTTCTGTTTGGGCTTTCAGAAACCCATTTTAAAATTGGGTTTCAATATGCTGTAGCTTACCAGAGTAGCTCCATGTAACTGTCCATGTGCAGTAGAGCATGATAATAGTCAGTAACCAATGAAATAACACAAGACTTTTTTTACATTTGAATATGCTGGGGGCAGTCAATACATTTTCTCTCTAGCAGGAGTACCAAACTATATGTACATCATGACTTGTTGAGCCCTGTGTTTAGAGGGAATGAATGCAGTAAATTTGATTGTGCATTATTGTCACGGTCTCTGACATTCCCATTTGTAATGTATGATATTACATTCTGATCTCACTTTAATGTTTTCCTAACCATAGCCAAGTGTTTTTTGTGCCTAAACCTAACCAGGACACAGTGTTATCATACAGGAAATTGAGGAGTTAGGAGAGAGGGTGTGACATGCAGCACAGGGTTGGAATTGAACCCAGACCACTTTGGTAAGGAGACAGCAGCAGGGAGCTACTGGGGTGCCCCTATAGACTCCAAAGGTAGCCATTCTGGCTTGGTTGGACAATAGTTCTTTGTAAAAAATTCAGCAACAATTTAAAAAAGTTGAGACACAAATTGATTAAAAAAGCATTACTTTTGCTACATTTAAAGTCGCATAAGCAAATTAAAGGGAAAGTCTGCTATATCGATATAAGTGTTAATATATCTCTGTCTAATTAATCCATCCATTTCCATCCATTGTCAACTGCTTATCCAAAATCATGTCGCGGGGGCTGCAGCTTCAGTAGCGAGCCCCAGACTTCCCTTTCCCCGTCCACATCGGCTAACTCTGACTGGGGAATCCCCCAGGTGCTCTCCACCTGGTCCTGGGTCTACCCCCTAGGTATCCTCCCAGTTGGACGTGCCAGGAACACCTCCCTAGGAAGGCGCCCTGGTGGCATCCTCATCAGATGCCCGAACCACCTCAACTGGCTCCTTTCCACGCAGAGGAGCAGCGGCTCTACTCCGAGTCCCTCCCGGATGGCTGAGCTTCTCACCTTATCTCTAAGGGAGACCCCAGCCACCCTGCGAAGAAAACCCATTTCGGCCGCTTGTACCCGCAATCTCATTCTTTCGGTCATGACCCATCGCTCATGACCGTAGGTGAGGGTAGGGACAAAGATTGACCAGTAGATCGAGAGTTTTGCCTTCCGGCTCAGCTCCCTTTTCGTCACAACCGTGCGGTTAAGTGCATGCAACACCGCACCTGCTGCTCCGACTCTCCTGTCAATCTCACGCCCCATCATCCCCTCACTCGTGAACAAAACCCCGAGGTACTTCAACTCCTTCACTTGGGGCAAGGACACATTCCCCACCTGGAGTAGGCAATCCACCGGTTTCCTACTGAGAACCATGGCCTCAGATTTAGAGGTGCTGATTCTCATCCCTGCTGCTTCACACTTAGCTGCGAACTGATCCAGTGAGTGTTGTAGATAACAGCCGATGATGCCATGAAGACCACATCATCTGCAAAAAGCAGTGATGCGATCTTCAGGTCACCGACCTGTAACCCCTCCATACCAAGACTGCGCCTCGAAATCCTGTTCATGTATATCACAAACAGGATTGGGGACAAGGCACAGCCCTGGCGGAGCCCAACACCCACTTGGAACAAGTCCGACTTACTTCTGAGTATACGCACGCAGCTCTCGCTTTGAGAATATAGGGATTGGATGGCCCTGAGAAGGGACCCCCCTCACCCCATACTCCCGCAGCGCCTCCCACAGAACGTCCCGGGGGACCCGGTCATATGCCTTCTCCAGATCCACAAAACACATGTGGACTGGGAGATTGTACTCCCAGGCCCCCTCCAAGACCCCTGCCAGAGTAAAGAGCTGGTCCATTGTTCCACGACCAGGACGGAATCCGCATTGTTCCTCTTCAATCTGAGGTTCGACAATCGGCCAGACCCTCCTTTCCAGCACCTTGGAATAGACTTTCCCAGGCAGGCTGAGTAATGTGATGCCTCTGTAATTGGCACAAACCCTCTGGTCCCCCTTCTTAAAGAGAGGAACCACCACTCCTGTTTGCCACTCCTTCGGCACCAACCCCGACCCCCACGCAATGTTGAAGAGGCGTGTCAACCAAGACAGCCCCTCAACACCCAGAGCCTTCAGCATTTCTGGTGGTATCTCATCGATCCCCTAAGACCCTATGGCCACAGGACACAGCTGCAGCTTCAACAATGGAAGCTTTGAACATTGTCCATTCAGGTTCGATATCCCCAGCCTCCACAGGGATGCTAGAGAAGATCCTTCGGAGGTGAGAGTTGAAGGCTTCTCGGACAGAGGGTTCCCCCAGACGTTCCCAGCTTACCCGCACTACTCGTTTGGGCTAAGCAGGTCTGTCCAGGGATTTCCCCTGCCACCGAACCCAACTCACCACCAGGTGGTGATCAGTTGACAGCTCTGCCCCTCTCTTCACCCGAGTGTCCAAAACACGACCTAGGGTGTTCTGGTACCACGTACACTTATGAGCATCCTTGTGTTCGAACATGGTGTTCATTATAGACAGACCGTGACTAGCACAGAAGTCTAATAATAGAACACCACTTGGGTTCAGATCGGGGAGGCCGTTCCTCCCAATCACGCCCCTCCAGGTATCTCCGTCATTGCCGACGTGCGCGTTGAAGTCCCCCAGTAAGACCACGGAGTCCCCCACTGGGGCCCCTTGCAGGGCCCCAGCCAGGACCTCCAAGAAGGCCGCATACTCCGAACTGCTGTTCGGTGCATATGCACAGACAACTGTCAGAGTTTTCCCCCCAGCCCTTAGGTGTAGGGAGGCGACCCTCTCGTCCACCGGGGTAAACTCTAACACGGCGGCGCTCAGCCGGGGACTTGTGAGTATCCCCGGCCCGCCCGGCGCCTCACACCTTTGGCAACTCTGGAGAAGAATAGTGTCCAGCCCCTATCTAGGAGTTTGGATCCAGAGCCAATGCTGTGCGTGGAGGCAAGCCCCACCAGATCCAACCGGTAATGCTCAACCTCCCGCACCAGCTCTGGCTCCTTCCCCCCAAGAGAGGTGACATTCCATGTCCCCAGAGTCAGACTCTGCTGCCCAGGTCTGGGTTGCCGAGGCCCGTCACCACCACTGCCACCCATGTGGCAGCGCACCCGACCCCAGCGGTTTCTCCTGTGGATGGTGGGTCCACGGGATGGGGAGGGAGAAGTGCCACGTTGCTCTCTCGGGCTGCAGACCCGGCCACCAGGCGCTCACTCACGGGCCCTCCGTCCTGGGCCTGGCTCCAGATGTGGGCCCCGGGCTTCCTCTGGGCAGGGTCTCTCGCCTCACACCTCTAGTTCTCATGGGGTATTTTGAGCTATACTTAGTCTGGCCCCTCACCTGAGACCAATTTGCCTTGGGAGACCCTACCGGGAGCACATGGCTCCTGACAACCTAGCTCCCAGGTTCATTGGGACACGCAAACCTCTCCACTGCGATAAGGTGATGGTTCCCGGAGAGGGAACCATCACCTAGAGTCTAATCAAATATTACAATAAAACAAACTTCATCTTACACATTGATATCAGGTTGTTATAAACATCTGAATCAATACTTTGGAATATGTCCTGTCCCATAATACTGTTGTCATGGGAAATATGTCACACACATGATTTCATTATAGAAGACCACAGTGATCCAAAATCTCCTTGTACTTCACTATCTTTAACATATCACATCAAAACATCAGCAGTTAGCTGCACAGGGACAGGTGATGCTGTTGTTTAAACAACATCAGTGACGCCTTAGTGAAGAAAAATCCTCCAAACTCTGACTGTTAAGAGTGCAACACTAATTTCAATTATAGGCAGCAAAAAATAAGATTTTGTCTTACCTGGAAGCGGTAGAGGCTGGCGTCATTGCACATGACCAGCTTCTTGTGGTTCTGCAGGGGGTAGATGTAGCAATAGGCCACTAACATGGTGCCAAAGGTCTGAGCCTCTGGAACATAGACACAGAGAGGAAATAAATGGAACAGCATGTGGATACATCGGCTTTCAAATATAACTGACATGTGAAAAACTCATGTTTTATTAAACAAATTTTTAATTTCATAGTATTGTACCTTCTACAGTGGTCTTCATTTTGTTGGCGATCCATGCAATGATATCATTACCTGTATCAAAACACACATTACAGCTTAAGCACTGCACAGACAACACACATACAGTTAACGTCTCCAGTCTCTGGAGGGCTGTGTATCAGTTATCTATCAGTAAAAGTCAATTAGACCTTAAGTGCAAACGTCAGGTCTTTAGAGACTCAAGACCAAATTACACTGTATAAATAATTTTAATTATATGCGCCATAAATTCTAAGTGCTGTACCGTAGGCAACTGTACTTCAGTTTCAGTTTCTTGAAGATGTTTCACCTCTCATCCAAGAGACTCCTTCATTTCTGACAAACTGGAGGGGAGTTGCAGGCTTTTAAACTCTGTGTGGGAGTGTCCTTACAGAGTCATTAAGGACAGCTCTGAGTTGTAGAGGGCCACTTGTGGGTCGTTGATCCAACTGGCCTTCATGCGGGTCCTTAACAACTCTATAAAGAACACTCCCAAACAGGGTTTAAAAGCCTGCAACTTCCCTCCAGTTAGTTAGAACTGAAGAAGCCTCTTGGATGAAGACAGCACTCAAGAACCTCAACTGAGAACCTTCATTAACATAAGCCATGAACTTCCTGCTTTTCCTCAAACTATTTGTATATGAAAATTTAATTTAAATTATAAAATTTAGCATTACACTCGTAAAAAGGCATTGTTACTATGATTTTTACTTTTAAAAAAAGTTGAAATGTCAGTGTATGGAGTGCGGAGTGTGCCAAAAGAATTGCAGAACACTGCAGACTGTGTTTAGTTATAATCATAAATCAATCATTTAATTAGTCATTGGTAAAAGCAATCAGACACGAGTTACAAAACTCGTAAGTAAAAAAGTAATGACAATAAAAAAGTTAGTGATAAATAAGATTTGATACATAAACAATTAAAATGTGTGTTGTTTATTGTGTCTTTCGATGATGGATTGAAATTTCAACCTTAAAAATCTAATTATAAATCAAACTTTAAAAGGTCGTTCAGATTGTAGTTTTGGTTATTACATTCACTCCTAACATTCCTAACTCTAACCCTACATTCACATTGTTTTCTTTCTTCCCATTTCTTTCTCACTATAATCTAAATGTGTACTTTGTTATATACTTAGGCACAATGTTTTGAGCTCAGTGCTAATGTCAAAATGCTAACATGTCCACAATGACAACATGCTGATGTTGCGAAGGTAAAATATTTACAATGTTCACCATCTGACTTACAGATAAATGCAAAATATCATTTGCAATTAACACTAAACACAATATGGTGGTATGATGAGAAGGTTGTTTATTATTGTTATTAGTAGTAGTATTGTTATTATTGTTATTCTTATGTTTTGAGAAGTTAACTGTAATTGTATTATTTCATTTGTAGCTCAATTATCCATAAGTAATGGTTCACTAACGACTCTCTGAGTCAATTGTAATAATGTATTTCAACCATTTTTTATTTTATTTAAAAGCAAAGTGAAATCACACCCAAAGTTAATTGCAGAGACAATGGCGGCACAAAATAACAGGGAGCATCATCCAGGAGACATGACAACACAAACTATTAACTACAGGCAACAATCATTCTGGATGAATCATGCTTCTTGGCTTCTGCTCTGACTGATCACATTGTTAACACAGGAGGTGCTTATACTCAGAGCACCAGTTCACATGATGGTGTTGGACCTGTGTATTCATGCTGACCTTTACCTCACTGGTCTTAGACCAGATTAAAAAGCTACTTTTGCTCCTAAAGGACTGTCCAGATCAAATCCAATTGTGGGCTGCCTTATTTAGCCTGTGTTAGCAGCTTAAACAGCAAGGCGGCCTGTCAGTGTCTCCTGTCTGTCTGTGCTGAAGGATTGTGAGTGCTGTCTCGTGAAATGTTTCTAGATGTGTAATGCTCAAACAGGAAATGCACTGTCATCTTTTGTATTCAGTCTAGAAACTGAAGATAACATCTATCTACCTAATCTTGTCTGCACTGTGTGTTCGTCACTACATGGTAATTTAGACCCTGCACACACTGATTTTGTTTCCCCATAAAGCTGACAGCATTTAAATTAATTTCTTTTAAAATACATGATATATGAAATGATACAGGCCTATGAACTTTAAAACGATTCAAATCTTTTAGGAACTGCATCATACCAGCGACAACGTGTGGGATGGTAGTGACGTTGAGTTTCTGCTCAGAACCCTTGACCCCACTCTGCATCTCCACCACAATGGCCTCCAGCTGAAAGCAGAAGGACAGCAACATAGCCACTAGATAAACAATAGTAAAATGTATTTTCTTCCTGTTTTCTTCAGTGAACAAAGAAATCATTTCACAACATAAGACCATTTAAGAAGGTAGGATAAATTAGAGAAATCTCAATTAAGCTTGGTTGTTACACCTACGAGAAACTGTTACTGTATTTGATTACCTTTATTGTAACACTTTTCAGTGTGTGATCAAAATGCCATGAAGTCATTTCTATATATGTGACATATGAGTGATCATCAAGTTTTAAACGTATTGTGTATGGAATCCCTAAATGTTCAATATCAAATATATAAAAAAGATATTGTTGAGCACTTATAAGCTGCTATATATAATGATACATATTACTAATACATTTTCTAAAAAAAAAAAAAACTCTAGATAAATGTATGAATCTGCAATTTGTAAAATAGTTGAGGAAATTGAAAATGAAATGTTATTTCATATCTCATTTCCTAGAAACTGGATTTTATTGAATATCATTTTTATCTAATTATAGACATAGTATTTAAAGATGCAATTTTTCATAAGTCTGTTTTTATTTCATGCAAAGTTTCACATTATTTCGGCACTTTTGGTAATAATACATTTTGTTTCAATTCACTTTTCAGGACAGAGGTGTTGTCATTGCACTTTGACCTGGTGTCTCTTATGATAGCAAGCAACAACTGCTGCCAGATTTAGCCAGTTAGCTCCTGCTACAGTAACCAGAGCAACATTATTCATAATCAAAAGGCTTCTGCTGTAAAGAAACACAGTGCACAAACACATTTACCAAACACATGTGGCATATCTTAGCTTATCGTACTGCCATCACATTTCCAGATGTTTCTTGTGACAACAAATCCAGGTGTTTTTTTTTTTTTTTAGGAGACCGGGAGACTTTTCCAGCGGTGAACAAAATAGGTAGTTTATAATAATCCGTGATGTTTTCCTAACTGTAACCTAGTGGGTTTTGTGCCTTAACCTAACCAGGCCATAAACACAGCATTGTGATGAGGGAAAAGTAGAAAATTTAGCCTAAACGGACATTAAGTAGCAACATAAAGAAATGTTAAGTTTGAACTTATCTGTGTTTTAGCATGAATGTACATATCTGGCAATTGGGATGCATTAAACACAATACCATTCCTAATGCTATGCTTTATCAAACGTTCATGTCAATGTTTTTCAGTAAGTCAAAGGTTTATGTAACTTTGAACATTTGTTTGAAACTTGAGGTTTCTTACTGTTGCACGTATACACACCCATCCAACACGTCATCCTCCGCATCTTTATACTACAGTGATGTCACACTACTAGATTGCTATCTTTACTCCACTACATTTATTTGACAGCAATAATTACAAGATTTGAAATGCAGTGCAAACATATGCTCAGTTTCTCAAATATGATTATTTGCTTATCTGTGAGTGCAGGACTCTTATTTGTAATGGAGGAGAATTTTAAATCGTGCTATTGTTTCCAGTACTTCTGTCAGGTTTTTTCTTTGTTTGTTTGTTTTTTTCAGTGAAACACAAATTTATCCCATCGCTGTGAGGAAGCTGTGGCACATGATTTACAGGTTTTAACTCACCAGTGACATTTGATCATCTCACTTTCACTACCAAACAGCATACATCCTGGACATGCTTCATCACAGGGTAAAGCCTCTCACTCAGAGTGTTGGCAGGAATTCAGATTAAATCAACAGTCTTATATTATGATTCAGCTGTTTCTGTTGGGTGCTACAGCATGTAGGTTGTCCATTGTTGCAATGTTGTGTTTTGACTGATCCTGTCCATATGTTCAGGTCTTTGAGAAAGACATTGAGGACATACGTGCGCTCAGTTTGGGGCAAAAGACTCTATCAAATAGTTTTTGTTTAATAAATCTGTTTGCGTAATGTATAATGTTTTCCATTTGTCTGTTTTATTTTACAGTGTAATCAAATAATCTTCATATTTCTTTCTGTTACTGACCCATTCTTTTCAGTCTGCCCTTTTGTCTCAGTTTGCCACTGTGTTTGAAGTTAACATCTTCATCCGAGTAGCTACCAGATCAGGCCAGGATATGCTGCTGAACTGCTCAGTATATTTGGATGGCAGCCGGCAGCAAAGCTAATTGGCTTTACGGTGGAATTAGAGTTGATCTTTAACCAGCCCCTGCTCTTCTGGGGGCAAACAGTTCATGTGTAAAACTCTCCTGTAACTGGAAAAAAATAATTTATCTATTTCCCGAAATGTATTGTTGCTCTTCATATTTTCTGAATGAAATAAAAGCAAATACCAGTGTAATCCAGAACTGTTTAGTCTAATTAAATGAAAGAAAAACTTAAACAATCAATATATCTGTAATGTTAAAAACTTGTCCACACTTCTAATCAAATTTAGGATAAAATAATACGAATGGAATAGCCTGAGTACGAATAAAATAAATCAATAATAGTGACTATGATATCCACCTACCTTTTTCAAGCAGTGCATACGGGGCTGGTAATGTTGTCCCCGATTTGGACGGGCTGTTCTTATGGTCATATTTGCGGATAGATGAAAACCAAATCAGACGCAAAAACAAAAAGAATAAAAAATCCTTGTTTGAAATATTCCAGTTACAATATCTATAGTAGCTGACAGATAAGTGAGAGCATGCAGTGGAATTGAACACACTCCTCCTGTGTGGGGATTGTGAGACAGGATGGGAAGGATGGATTTGTCCACCAATCAGCTGTAGGCAGCCTCGGTTCTCATCCCATGGTTGCAGAGAAGCCTGCCTGGGGGGATTTTAAACTTGTGTGAAAAGAGACTAATTATCAGAGCTAGAACAGGCAGTTAAGCCGGCTTTATGAGTGCTTTGATATATTAGAATCAATTTGGGGAAAACAATAAAGTTAAAAAAGCTGACTTAACATTTCGGAAAATACATTTATTATACTCTGTCTTGCTCATAGCTAGATGTTCAGATTTACACCGCTCTTATACGCTATGGAGCTAAAGTCAGAAGAAGACCAAAGACTGTAAAAAAGCCAGCCTCGGTCCTAAGGTAACTAAATCCACCTACCAGCACCTCTAAAGCTCACTAATTAATGCCACTAATCTGCATTAAATACACAAGTTGCAGTTTTAATTTGGGATTATAGTAACTTCCAGGAGTCTATAATAATCTGTAAAAAGAGGCTAATTATTTCCCAGTCTCCATCCTTTATACTGAAAAAGGATAACCAGCAGCCAGCTATAGATTTGTAGGCCCATTTACTGTACCACTGTAGGTTTACTGACAGTGGTAACCTATCAATCAACTAATTTTGATGATTAAGCAATAGAGTAAGCAATTTTCCCAAAATGTCAAACTACATTTAATAATTTCCTTACTATTTTGTTAAAGGTGCCATGTGTAAGAATAAGCCACCTGTTGTATTAGCGCCCAAAACATTAAACAGACAGGTAACTTTAAACTGGTTATTCAATTTAATACTGATGCCTCCATTTGAGCTACATAAGCAAAAGGGTTTTTTGGTTATTGCTATACTTAATGCCTGCATCAGTTCAGATTCTAACTTATCCCGGTAGGATAAGTCTAAAATTAAAATTATTTTCCGGACAGAGTGCTGAGGATGACTTGAGGATTCTCACATCCTGAGAATGAGTTGCTCTGTAGTCTGATGATACAGCACTAAAAACAAAGTTTCCTTTGTATTCATCATCATAGTAATTTTACATATCCACAAATAGATACATTACCTCATCACCACACAGCCTGCAAACAGCTGTGTTTAAAAAGGGCAACTTGCTTTCAAATCAAATTCACATGCTACTCAGATCAAAATCTTTATGACAAGAGACGTCGGTGCTCATAGCCACTGTTTTCACCCACAGGGGCCACCAGAATCAAAACAAAAGTGAAGTTTCTTATAGCTGCTTTAATCAAATCTGTGTAGGAATTAATGAAGAAAGAAATTTCCCCGTTTGTTGGACAAATAAAGGAAATTCTGATTCTGATTCTGAATATTGAGTGGTTGTTCTGAGCCATGATGTCAACATAAGTGTTGCAGCAATTCATGCAAAACCTTATTCATAAAACATATGTGGCTATAAAAATTGACCTCATGTTGTGGATTTGGGTGATGCAGGCAGTGGTTGCAATTTGATATCAGTCCATCTTTTATCTGGTTAGGCCTATATTTCAACCCTCTGATGCAGGCCTATATGTTTAAAACATCTGCTGAGAAGCTTAATTATGCCTCTCCACTCAGAATTCTTATGAAAAGAATTTTTAAAAGCCCAGTGCCCAGGGGCCCCTAACAAAATTATGTCTCATGCGGTTTGCACAAGGTAATGAATTAACTTTATTCCAATACTAAAACCACTAAATAAACCTGGTTCCAGGTAGCAGCCTATTCTAGCATTGGTCCTAACAGTTTCATCTGGCCATGAAGTCTTGAGCTACTATCCAAACTTTTTATCTAGTCTGTCTATGCAGGCTTTTGGCCTCCACTACAGAGTCTAGTGCAGATGTTACGGGAATGAGTCTGACCCGCCCAAACATTGATGCATGGGCGCGTCCACGTACTTTGTCTTGAGCGCGCCTTGCCCGCCACTGGACCACTCATTCGTGCTCCGTTCACGTGTATTGGAAAAACTGTCATTTTAATTTAGATCACATAACGTAAGATATGCTTTCTAACCATGCATGTGAAGGACATAAAAGGGCTCATCTGAACCTCATTTGAAGTTTTCCCTACGTTTTGACATGCTAATCACACAATATCTTATAATAGTTTTTAAATAGATAAATACAATTTATAGGAAGGGTAGCCCTGATTTGTATTCATTCCTATAACTATGTGTGGAGTGTAGACAGTGTGCTTTTTTGCATGTAATGTACATTTTTTTTGTTGTATTTTTGTTATTTTGTTCCCACGTAGCATTTGCCAGTGGAATCCAGAGATTAATAGTGTTTTTACCAAACCTTCAAAATCCATTCCTCTCATACTGAACAGAGACTGAATATTCAGTCTGAATATTCAAAATATTCAGTCTCTGTTCAGTGGTAGAGGATTGGATGTCGATTAACCTACACTAATGAAAGTTGAGGTGAAAGTTTCATTTTAGTGGATTCCTACGACACATGAACGCAGCAGCGGACAGGGGTGAGCTCAGCCCTCCTCGCTGTCTGTATCGATGAAGTTGTTTCAAAGATGGCGGATTTCCTGCCGTCCCGCTCCGTCTTATCTGTATGTTTCCCTAACTGTCTCCTCACAAGCGGCGAGGTAGAACAGTTGCGGAAATCTAAAGAGATAGATAAGTGTATTAATCGAGATAAGACCTATGTGAAAAGGCTAGTAAAGATCTTGTTACTTGGAGCAGGCGAGAGCGGCAAGTCCACTTTCCTCAAGCAGATGCGCATTATCCATGGGCAGGACTTCGATCAGAAGGCCAAAGAAGAATTCAGAGCCATAATATTTAGTAATGTTATAAAAGGTAAGGCTTCGCTGAGCAAACATTGTTTTTCACATGTTGGAGCGGTCTTGTTTTGACCTCTTTATCGGCCACCGACTTTAGTGTGTGAGTATCGTTATTGAGTGGGAAGTTGGTAGCCATGCTAGCTGCAGCTGAACCGATTGGAGGGCACTTTTCTGTCTTCCACAAAGCTAGTCTGGTTAGCAGGGTGAGCGACCAAGAAACGCCCATGTTATTTGTGTTGTCTTCACGGTGGGACTGAAGGGGACGGCGGTACTTGCAGTGTGGTGGTGTATGTTTATTCAGAGCTATCAACATAATATTAATTTTCTTCTTTATCAAAATTGAGTCACACAGAACGTACACAATGGGTTGACAGTGTCCTAGTGTTTTCCCCATGGCTGCTGTTAGCGTCGAAGCATGCTACTCTGTCTTTTGTATGGAGAGAACATGACACCAAAAGCCTTTGAAAAAAGGGCCTGTTTACTGTAAACTTGCCTATCATCAAATACGACCATGGGCAGTAGTCCTATCTAGCTGAACTACAACAGGACTGAAGACTGCAAACATCCTTCTAAAGTTGACACATTGGCAAATTAAATCGCACACTTTGACAGTCTGGTACCAAATTCATATAAAAAGCCATGCATCATCTTACAAATGATGTTTTTCAAGATATCTGTGTTTGCGGCTGGCCAGTAATGAAATGTAAAAATAACAGCTTTTTGAATGAAGATTGTTTTAAAATCAGTGTTATGGCTGAGTGTATGGAAATGTGTGACCTTTATGTCATGGAACAAATAGACAGGTTGTTTTAACTGTCATTGAAGACTTGCAGATCACTTCACTGTGCAACTTTCTATTCTTTATCAACATTTAACAGTCTGCTGTGTCAACATGCTTCATTAATGAGGCAGTGAAGTTGCACATCGCTTCAGGATGCAACCTTAACAACAGACATGTTGCATTATGGGACAGTGGACGTTTGTGTATTTACCCCAGATGGAGGGAAATGCCACTGAGATAGTTGAGCTGTTGCCTTAAAGTGAGTCACAGACCACAGAGGATATCTAAGTGAACCTGCTTGGTGAATCAGATCAAGTAGGGTGTCTTCAGGTCCTTTTGTCTGTTTCTCATATGAATGTGTTCTGCTGAGCAAACCTGGGGATTTTTCCCAATATTGACCTGTATCTCATACATATATTTATTTATATATGTGTGTGTGTGTGTGTGTGTGTGTGTGTATATATGTATATATGTGTGTATATATATATATATATATATATATATATATATATATATATATATATATATATATATATATAAATACACTTTTTTTTTCTGTCACTGCTTTCCACTGCTTTGATGACTTGACAACACCCATTCTCCAGCAACACAGCAAACAACATTGCTTACTTTAGTGATGCATGCAGTTGCTGCTGCTTCCCCATCCACCAAGTGGACAAGATGTCAAAAGTGTCTGAAATTTAGACTTACTCCCAACTTCCTGTGGCCATTCAACACTAAAGTATGAGCAAAGTTGGCCTTGCAGAAAAGCTTTACTCTCAAAAATTAACTACAGGAAGTGTTGAGTTTGCATTCAAACTGGCTGCAATGCTTGTGTCTGTGTTTTTGCTTATTTTTCGGTTCCACATATCAGGCAGTTATGTAGTGACCTTCTATTTGAAGTAGTTGATAGTATATTCGACATCAGTAGTTACTAACATTAGTTCAGTCCACTATAGCTGCTAATATCTGTGACTAATTTCAGGTCCAATCAAAATTATAGGTGCAAACTTGTTAGCTTTCTTTGAAATTTGCTGGTCTTTAAATTAGGCTAATCCCTGTAGTTGGTGTTAAATGTTGATTGTGTATACACTAATTACATCGCTTGCCCATCATCGCCACTTAATCGGACGACGGACATTACAATTGCAAACTGACAATGTCTGTTTAGTGCAGCAGGTAAGAAGTCAGATCACTTATTACGTGATGAGAGTAGGGAAAGTTGACCATGGGCTAAACCAGCTTTAGATGTAAATCCATTAACATTAAAGGTTCAGTTTGTGAGATACTTGAATGTTGAGTCTCATTCTTAACACATCAAATACTGGAACCTTGGGTTGGTAGGTGGGGCTGTATAAAACTCTCTGACATATTTCAAACTTATCTGCTTTCAACAAATGCTGAAAATGTCTTGTCTTGTAGACACAGTTTGGATGAAGATAGCAGTCACTACTAAGCTCACAGAGAAACAGAATTTTCAAACTCAAGAACTCAACTTTGAGGGAGTGCAGCACCTGGACAATCTACACTTGGCACACGCTGTGGTTATCTAGTATTTCATTTTCAAAAGGAAATGGTTGCAAGCATGTTTTGATTTATTTACTAAATGATTACCTTTGAGAGATGAACGTGAAGTGTATTATTAACTTTCATCACTGAGATACATAGAAGCAGTAACAAAAGTGACTGGCTAACCAACACGTACTGCAGAACTAAGTGCAGAAAATAACTCAGTGCATAGACTGTTTCTGCACCTGTTCAGCTGCCTGGACCACAGTAGCTTTTCCTGGAGAGATGTCTTTATGAAAATACAACAGCACAACTGCCCCACCTCATTGTATTCCCTTACAGGCAGAAGATTGTTAAAATAATTAATTCATTATTGTATAACCAAATATACTTGAAAAATGAAAAGGCGGATGACCATCATATCTGGTATAAAAAAAATTGTGCTCCTTTTTATTTTTGTTTAGGGATGCACGATGGATTTTTTAAAACTGATAATTACCTTCCGCTTGCAGCCGATAACTGATCATTTTTTGTTTGCATTTTTATGTATTTTAAAGTGAAACTCTCGCCAAAATGCAACCTAGGCTTTATTTGTGATTGAATATGAGTCAAACCTTCGTGTAAATGCATAATTATGACAAAAGAGGCACTTTTAAGATTTACCGTAGTTTCGTTTTCGGGCACGTTTATTTTGAAAGGGAATGCTAGGGGCACAGATACGATGGCATCAAAATCACTATTTCTAGAACACTAAGAAGGCTCGTCACGACATGAAACTCTGCTTGTAGCATCACCAGGGTCTCTACTCGTGAACACGAGCATTGAGAACATTGTGTACACAGAGTTTATGAAAAAGAAGGTTTTTGAACTACTCAAGTTAGCTGCTGCATCTCCGGCGCGCTGCCGTCCTCGCAGGCAAAAAGTGTCGATCCACAAGTGCGACCATCAGGAAGGAGAGTAATGGTGGGACGCTCCTCAAGCTTGGTTCCATATGAATGCACGGATAATTCATTGTTTTGTCGTTAGCAAAAAGCAACATTGACGTCCACGTTGAAAAGGGAGCCTCTTATTACAAGCAATACTATAATCAGCAGCCGGAAAAGTCACGTGACATCTTGCGTGGATAGTTGTTGCCGGAAGCCAGTATGCTGCCGGTGACCAGAGAGACACAAACACCCATCCCCCATCCCATCTAGAAGCTGTCGTCACTAACATTTTGGTAGAATATAACCAAAAGTGCATTACCTCCACTCTTTCTGCAGCCACTTGTACAGCTCTTGGAATAGCATTTTTTCTCAAAAACGCTTTCTTTGGTTTCCCGAGTGTTGGAGTCATCGTTAAGTCGTCATGGTCAAAGTGGTCACTACAAACTCGGTAGTCCTTCTTTCTTAGCGTGTCGATTGGCGTGTTTATGTTGAGTTGCAAAACAATTAGCCACTGATTCAGGAGATCCCTACTGCACCTGAACGGCAGTCTGTGAAAAGTTTCAGGAATATTACTTTTCATCTTCTTCCCACATCCAGGAAAAGCACAAAAACGAACCATCTTGATTTACGCTACGACAACTTCGGTGTGTCCTCTCGGTCTTCTTCGCTGTTGTGCTGTGTTTGTGTCTCTCAGGTCACCGGTAGCATACTGGCTTCCGGCAGCAACTATCCACGCGAGATGTCACGTTACTTTTCCGGCTGCTGATTGTAGTATTGTTTGTAATATGAGGCTCCCTTTTCAACGTGGACGTCAATGTTGCTTTTCGCTAATGACAAAACAATGAATTATCCATGCATTCATATGGAACTAAGCTTGAGGAGCGTCCCACCATTACTCTCCTTCCTGATGGTCGCACTCATAGATCGACACTTTTTGCCTGCCATGACGGCGGTGCGCAGAAGATGCAGCAGCTAACGTGAGTAGTTCAAAAACCTTTTTCGTAAACTCTGTGTACACAAACAATGTTCTCAATGCTCGTGTTCACGAGTAGAGACTCTGGTGATGCTACAAGCAAAGTTTCATGTCGTGTCGAGCCTTCTTAGTGTTCTAAAAATAGCTGATGATGCCATCGTATCCGTGTCCCCAGCACTCCTGTTCAAAATTACCGTGCCCGAAAACGAAAATACGGTAAATCTTAAAAGTGCCTCTTTCGTCATAATTATGCATTTACCCGAAGATTTGACTCATATTCAATCACAAATAAAGCCTTGGTTGCATGTTGGCGAGAGTTTCACTTTAAAAAGTTCCATCTTTCGGAAACTTGGTGCCAGCTGCAGCAATACTAATACAGGGGGACTGTGATCTGTATTTTCCACCATAAACACACCGACTATATTTGCTGTCACAGACCCTCCTGACCGACCTGCTGTTGCTCTTCTTCAGAGCATCGGAGTATGTCGACATACTGGGCGTCTGAGGGGCAGGCTGACCCTCCACAAGTAGCCCAGTGTCAAAAGCTCTTGCCAAAACCAAGTAGTATGTGTCCAAGGTCAGTGCGGGTGGAGAGGCATGCATATACCCAGTCTGTCCGTTCTGCCTAGCCCAGGGATGGCTAAATGAGGATGGTTTATTATCCTGGGAAGGTAAAACTGGCAATCTACTGTATCACCACCACTGCTGGCTGTTTGTAATACTAACCAACAGCCACAAAAACACAGACACAACCAGAAAAATATTTTGTTAATGTGCATTGTGTTCCCTAGGAAGAAATTTTTTTGGTTTGTTTTTTTTTGGGGTTTTTTGTACATTTTGCAAAGTCTTTTAAACTCATTTGAAAATTCAAACCTGCAGGGGTGAAAATCTAATATCGACTCTGGAGGGCACAATTCCCTGAATTCCTGATTTAGACACTAGCATTAGTGATGATATGTTGAATTCAGCTGCATTAAAACACAGAAGGCAGGAAGAGAGTGAAAGAAGGGTTAGCAGGTTGTCCCCTTCCCTCCATCACTTTGCCCCATACGTCTGATTATAAACCTGTATTAACTTTGTTTTAAGCTCCGGGTGGCACATGGGTTGGTCTCATTTTTCCCTGTTGATTTATCCATGGGGAACTTGATAGAAGATTACTCATCAAAGATATGGTTGTTCATTTTGGTATCGTAATAGATGAATGTAATCTATATTTACACTGGACAGTCATATTAACCGTTCACATTCAATTCTAATTCAATATTTTAAGTAAGCTGGAAGTCTGTTGGTGGGAACAAAACAAATCGCTGTTAAGTGTCATCGAGCACACAATTATCTTCATCATAGTTAATAGATTTATGGGACTTGGTCAGTCTTGCAGTTTGATTTAGTTTTAAAATGTTGAGGGAGAAATCAAAGCAGAGTCAGTCTGCTTCCATCATCTGCACCAGCCTGAGCTCAAAGCTGATGTTGTGCACTGTGTGATGGGAATAACAATAAGGCACACACTTACCAGAGAGAGGAGCTCTATTTGCACTCTCATGATGTCACAGGGGTTGCAGGGGGCAGTTAGACGTAAACTCCCTCTGAATGAGTGCAAACCAGGAAGTGTGATGTTTGAGGCTGGAAAGGCTTGCTCAGCTTCATTCGCAGGGAAGTGACTGACGTTTGACGTGGTTAAACGTCAAAGGAAACGGTTAGCACCGTAAGTGTAATTTCAGAACAAGTGTAAAGCTATTCAGTTGAGGGGAGTTTTGTTAACATGCAGGGGAAGCAGTAGTAGGATCTTTCTGTGACGCACTGTTGGCATCATTGTGCCACATGTCGTTCTGTGTTTAGCAGAGGAGTTAAAAGAAGGAACAGGCTTTTCATTAGATGAAACATTGCTTTGTTATACTGAGGTGAGATTATTTACTGTGATAAAAGGGAAATGAAACCCTGTGATTGATGCCACTGTTGCGGGTGTCTGTTCCACATGTGAGCCTGTGAACACAAAAGACAGAACTGTTGCTGGTAAATGAAAAACTCTGCTTGAAGATGGAAACAAAGCAGGGGGCAAGTGATTTAGCTTTAGTGACCTCTGCAGCATTGACTCTTCTGGCTTGTAGCTTTCAACCAGTATTTGGTTTCTTTTCGTCAAAATTGTAATAATGTAGTCTTGAAGTTGTCTGTTGACAATAATGACTGATGAGACAATCACCAACTTTCTGATGCCATTGCTTTTTTTATTGTTTGTTGTTAAGACAAATCATTTTCTGAACTGTTTAAAAAAATACAAATGTGTCTGATGTATTAATCCACATGTTTTAAAGGAAAATATTTTTCACAGTTAGAACTGTATTATACTGTCATCCAGCCTTATTCTGCTTCCTCCAGCAGTGTATGTTGGTACCTTGCCACATTTGACAACAGTCACTCGGGTCCATCTGCAGTAAAGTCATGTTTTGAGAAGGGGACAACTAAAGAGGATGACAACATGATAAACTCTATAATGATAATCAGAATCAGCCACTCCACTTCTTGTTAGGGTGTATTGTATGGAGCCAGAATGGTGACTTTAAAATTTGGCATCCAAAAAAAAAATTGGCATTGAAAACAAAACCAGTACTGAAAAAAGAAACATTGTCATTGAAACATTTGTATTGAAAACAGTTGTACTGGCATTGAAACAAGTATTGGCACTGAAAAAAGAAAGTAATTCAAATAATTCAAATCCGAAAATCTTATCATTTTATTTTATTGGGATTTTTTTGTATTTTTCAATGACAATCTTCAGATTTTTTCTTCATGTCACTTTTTTTTCAGTGACAGATTTTTTTTACAATGTCAGTTTTTTTTCAGTGTCACTGATTTTCAGTTTCAACTTTCTGTCACTGTTTTGGCGTCGAGAGGGCGGGGCCTGAGGGGAGGGGCAAGTAGAGCGTGGTTTGCATATCATTTGAGAAGGTAATGGCAGCAGCCTGCGGGAAGGCAGGGCTGGACAGTCCAGCCACAATACCGTTGTAGCCGGCTGTCTCTGGGCAACACAGAGTCCAACTACCTCGCAGACTTTTCTTCAAGCTCTCTCCTGATGTGTCCAAGTCTCTGTGGTTCTGTCCTTCTGTATGCGTATGGAGTGTGGTGGTAGTACTGGGGCGCCGAGCACGGAGCATTAGCCACAGTTAGCACAACAGTAGAACAGCCTGTTGCTCCGAGCTGGGGCTGCAGCGCCGACAGCAGCGCTCTGGTCTGCTCTCCGAGCTCTGTGCCACCTACCGCTACCGGAGACCAGAGCTCCCGAGCTCCGGTATCTATATGCGTATGGAGTGTGGTAGTAGTACGGAGCTAATGAGCATTAGCCCCAGCTGTGTCGCTCCGAGCCGGGGCTGCAGCGCCGACTGCAGCGCTCCGTCTGCTCCCCGAGCTCTGTGCCACCGCACCGCTGTACACACATACAGAGACCGGACAATAAAGGAGAGTGCTTGGAGAAAAGTCAGTTGGTTATGAAAATATGTGTCTGTTACTTGATTACAGCCGTCTGTTGTACTTTACTATGAACCACAGTAGCACAATCACAGCTGACTTTCCCCGCACACTGACTTGTTGAGTCTATTCGCTTCGACTCAAAGGAGTCATTGTAGGAATAGTGATATTATTCACATGAACTGAGTTTATAGGGGAGCTCTGGTCTCTGGTCTCCGGTAGCGGTAGGTGGCACAGAGCTCGGAGAGCAGACGGAGCGCTGCTGTCGGCGCTGCAGCCCCGGCTCGGAACAGCAACAGGCTGTTCTACTGTTGTGCTAACTGTGGCTAATGCCTTGTGCTCTGCTCCCCGGTACTACCACCACACTCCATCCGCATAGAGACCGGAGCTCGGGAGCTGCGGGACAGAACCAGATACACAGAGACTTGGGCACATCAGGAGAGAGCTTGAAGAAAAGTCTGCGAGGTAGTTGGACTCTGTTGCCCAGAGACGGCCGGCACACCGGCCCTAACATGGTGTATTATGGCTGGACCGTCCAGCCCCGCCTTCCCACAGGCTGCTGCCATTACCTTCTCAAATGATATGCAAACCACGCTCTACTTGCCCCTCCCCTCAGGCCCTCCCCCTCGATGCCAAAACAGTGACAGAAAGTTGAAACTGAAAATCAGTGACACTGAAAAAAAACTGACATGAAGAAAATATCTGAAGACTGTCATTGAAAAATACAAAAAAATACAAATAAAATAAAATGATAAGATTTTCGGATTTGAATTATTTGAATTACTTTCTTTTTTCAGTGCCAATACTTGTTTCCATGCCAATACAACTGTTTTCAATACAAATGTTTCAATGACAATGTTTCTTTTTTCAGTACTGGTTTTGTTTTCAATGCCAATTTTTTTTTTGGATGCCAAATTTTAAAGTCACCGTTCTGGCTCCATAGTATTGCCATATAGCTGATTTGGAGCAGTTGTTTTAAAGCTGAGCGTAGTGTGTGAAAAACAGCAATCATGGGCAAAGTTGGCCTTGCAGTTAGAATCAACTAAAGGAGTAATATATGAAATTTGATAATTGAACATTTTATTTATCTTTACACCAAACCTTTCCTATATCTGTCTTGTAGAGACAAGAGGAGTATTTCTTCTCTGACAGCCAAGACGTGTCAAACCCTGTCTCTCTGTGCTTGCTGGTGTGTGGAACTGTGTCAGTGCATGGTGCAGGGCTAGCTTCCTTGCTCTCCACAGTGGAGGAGTTACAAGCATCCCTGCCCTTGGTTCCCGGTTCAGGTTCAGGTTTGGTAGCAGTAGGTTGGGTGACGGAATTTGGAGATGCAATGCCTCACCCTCAGTAGGGACACGAGAGAAGTGCATTCACGGCTCAGGAGTGAAACGCATATAAGACGCATTCTTTGTCCCTTTCTTTTGCGGGGGGCAGGGGGTTGCGTTGAACCAATTGAATGGTAAGGGACACACTGCTGTGCTTGTTAAGTCAATGAATGCGATTTGGTTTTGTATTATATATACAGCATGCTTGCCTTGCGGAACCAAATGAGGCAAAAGAGTACACATCATAATGTTGAGATCTGTGTGGTTAGTGTTTCAAACCTCGTGTCAACCTATTAATCCAGTGGTTCTCAATTATTTTTTGTCATGCCCCACCTAGAGGACAGAATTTTTTTCATGCCCCCCCTGAATTGAAATACTAATGAGAATCTGATAATATTTATTTATTTATCTGTATAAGTTGCAGCATTCTGCATGCAATCACCTGATTATCAAAATGGTTTCATGCTATCCTGCCAGAGTTTTTAGGCATAAAACACAAACAGGTCTTTACTCATTTCCAACGGTGTTCACGGTAAACACAAGAGCTATGTAAGCATCGTCATATTTCATGCTCCATAGTTCCCGACCGAAGGATTGGCAGAAGAGATTTGTGTGCTGGTGTCAACACGGAATGTTTTATTTTGAAAAGTAACCGGATGTTATATTGTTATTTCGGCGCTTGACTTCCTGTCTGCTCGGTGCAAAATTCAGCTGAATTGCTGCGTCGTGCTCCTGACTGCCTGAGCTGGACAGAGCAGATACGCAGCGCAGCGGACCTGCTGGAAGTTAACACATACTTTTAAAGTGAAAGTGAAACCTATCGGCTCCGCTGGCGTGGCGGACGTAACGCAGCGGACAGGTATCCAGTGGAAATAGACCTTCGCGTCCCGCCCTGCTTCTCACGCCCCACCTGACAATTTGAGAATCACTGTATTAATCTAAGCATGTATCCACCGACTGTTTATAAAGATGTGGATGCTGTTATAATGTGTTGTTATTGAGATTCTGATTTTTTGCTCTAAATTACATAATGACATAATCACCATCAGCAAATAGCGGACCCTGTTTAGCTCTCACTCGTAGAGAGGGATGCTTTGTCTAGGGGAAGGTTCAATAAAGTCTCAGTCGGGAAGGCTGACTGCAGTGGTGAATTTTTGCCAATTGCCAGAGACAGTAAGTGCAAAATAGTAGAAGGCGATAAACAAAAAAAGATTTTTGCTCTAAATCAGCAAGAAATGTGATGAAGAGTCGGTAGGACAGACAGGATGACAGCTACTTTTCCACGTTTAAATTCGGTATTATCAAGATGCTGAAGATACTACTTGCTACCACATTACTGTTGTTTGGTCCTGTAATGTTGCTTTGTGGGTTGAATTGAAGTGGGTTTGTGGGTTGAACTGCTCTTATTTGATGAGTGAAGGAGCTGTTAGCTGTCAGACTAAAACCCATCAGAATGATCGACTCCTGTCCCGCGCTGCTGGCATTTCTATTCCCACAGATTCCATCTCGCCTCCACTGCGGTTATGATACTACCTTCAGATCACATGCGTAACAAAACTGTCCCCCCATTCCACCTCTGTAACTTAAACACAGACGGTGAAGCAGAATATTGGCGCATGAAAGGACAGTGTGAAAGGAGCTACTGTTTCAGGTCTTCAATGAGGAAAGCGATTTTTTGGTTCACAACGGAAGTAGAAACTTGATATTTTGACATTTAACAGGGCACCAAATTAACTTCTCCATTTGTCACTCCAATGAAAATATAAAGTGTAGATAAATCAATAATAAATAATAGTGTAATAATAATTAAATATAACACAGGTTTTGCTCTGCTGCCTGGTGATTAGTCCAGTCCTCACAATTTACTCTACTACACAGCTCTGGCTATACAATGTGAGCACAAGCCTATAAGTTACAGTCAATCGTCAATATTAATCTATTGCTTTAAAGGTCCCATATCATAAAAAACACGTTTTCTCTGCTCTCTGCATATATAAGCTGGTCCTCCCTGAGCCTGCCAACTCCCAGAATGAGGAAAACAAGTGATTCCTGTATGGTCTCTGCAGCCCACCCACTGGTAAAATGGCACTCCTACAGGCTGTTCAGATTCTGCTCCTTTCGTTACGTAATGAAAGGAGTCATTATCATAGGCCGGCCTCCTCTGCGCAATGATAGGAGATATCAGAGAGGGGGGTGTTCATCCCCGAGGTGAAGTCCGGTGTGTCCAGCGGTGAGACAGCATTGTTTCGCAACGTTGTCACTCAGAGCTAGACACGCAATTGCTCTGTTGTTGGTTGTAATAATCAACATAAGTGCCAATATTCTGTCCCAGCTACAGAACAACAGAAGAGACCGTGGTTGTGTTTCATTTTCAATGACAATGTGCCGACTGCAGTTCGTGTTAGCTTGTATGTGTGTGCTAACCACTTCACATCGGACTGCTTCAGTAACAAGTGTCAGTACAAAGCTGGCTTTGCCTCGACACTTACCCTCGTAATAGGATCAGTCTCAACCATACCGGACCCAGCAACTGCACCCGAGCCACCGATAAGTGTCGCCACGGTTTGATAGTATTTACAGTTGCTGACGAGTATGGTGAAGTCAGCTGGAAATTGGCTAACTAGTTAGCTCCAGTACGGTCCGCTATGCAATGGTGTTTGAAGCAATTTTAATGTTAATAATATAACGAGGGAGCTTGGTTGTTACAGTAAAAAGTCTGGAAACATATGCAGACTGGAGTGTGTCAAACTGGTTCGGTATAAAAATCTCTGCGAGCCATACTGTTACATCCACCGTAAACATTAGCACATGCTACCGTTGGCATAAGGGGCTTCCTCTCCCTGAGAGTGACATAGCAGGAAGGGCTCCCCAAGTAGGCGTTGACAGACGGAGCTCATTAGCATTTAAAGGTGCAGGCACAGAAACAGAGTGCTCTGAATAAAGCTCAGCAGAGCGACTTTTAGACAGCTGGAATTCAGGACCACGGATGTGACCTTTAAATCTTGTGGCCCATTAGTCCTGTCTGAGAGACCAGATAATCTAGATAAAACCAGATAAGACTAGATAATCATTGTCTTGTTTTACCATGAGTGCCATCTTAACAATATATTGTCTGGTCTGTGTGGTTGAGGTTGATGTTGGAAAACGTGATGGTTATTTCATGCGCCCACATGTGAACGCGTGTGCACACGCAACGTGGTTATCTTTCCAAGCTGTGGTTCATTAGTGTGGTTCACTGGCATTTATCAGACATAAGAAATAGCGTGAGTTCAGTGTCTTTGAGTCACTGAACAGCGCTGGAAGTGGCTGGTTAGGGCTGGGCGATAAAACAATAATGATATCTATCGTGATAGACACGTGATCAATTTCAATAGAAAATACGTTCGATAAATTCACTGAACTCCGTTAGAAACAGGTGATCTCCAAAATACAGTGCGAGGCCCAGTTGTTGGACGAGAGGTTTATGCACGCAACTCTGTTTTCTTTCGATCAAAACGAAACTTAACAATTTCAGACACAGACACAGACCGTAGAACCTCTGTATGGGCCGTTGCACTAATGCGTAGGGATACGGAGGTTCTACGGTTGAGAAAATGTAGTGCCAAAAGAAAGTGCGGTCTGACGGCGATGTAAAGCAGTGTGAATTTTCTCTATACAACATACACTTGCAATTATATAGATTTTTTTAGGTGAGCCTTGTTTTAGGTGGTTAGAATTCGCTTTGCATCTGGACTCCGTTCACTGCAGTACAAAGCTGAGCGTCTGGGCTGGAGCAGCTCTCTACTTCTCCAAACTGAGGCTGTGCAGATCGGTGATTACGGTAGGGAACAGACCGACTATAGATATACTTTATATGACCCCACTTCAAAAAACACGAACTATCCCTTTAACATATTGTCACGTAGCAATGTCAGGTTCTACACTATTTTGTCTCATGTTTTAGATTCTGAAATCTTGAAAATGATTTTTTTTTTTTTTTTTCAAAAATCTCACCTGTAGTCACCAAGACAGAAAGACTGACTGACAGTTAAAGACACTGTGCCGAAGCAACAGCACTGAATGTCTTCTGTAATTATTAAGCCATGTTTCCATTTTGAATATGGTTTATATTATTAGCATGTTAGTTAGTAGGGTTGGGCAATCTAATGATTATCATCATGGTAGGACTGTAGACACTATATATTGTCTTAGATTTTGGATGTCATTCTATGATGATATGACAGAAGTCTTGCCTTTTTTCCTGGTGCTAAAGGTTGCATTACAGTAAACTTTAGAGATGTGCTGAAGCCACCTGTGTTTGTACGAGTCTATGTTTCAATTAATCTTGCTCTACTTGCTGATACATTATTCGAAATTCCTCCAATCCTGCCTTAAGTGTTAGATCAGGTATGGTATCTGATAGCACATAATTGATTTATTAGAAAAGGGACCCTACTACTTCCCAGCAGTTTACCATACACCTGTATGCAACTGAACAGATTTTTTATCACAGGTAGCTAATATCCCAAAATGTCAAGCAAAATATGTTACATTAGTCACATAAAATAACAAAACAAAGTGATTTCAGCCCTGGTCCCTGGAGGCCAACGCCTTGTATGATTAGACAAAGTCAAGTTTGAGAGGCTCATGTGTTGTCAAGTCCAAAGCAAGCCAGGAAAGTGCATGAAGGCTGCATCTTTCATACCGCTTTTCCACCAAATTTAGCAAATCAACAAAGTTTTTTTCACATTTCACTTCACAAATGCGTTGGAAACAGTTGTAACAGAAGAGAAGACATCAATAGACCCATTGTGAAAGAAGCATCTGTAAAACAATGGATACATTCTCTTGAGTGCCACAACCCCCACGAAATGACTCGTTTCTTTGCCATAATTTGAACCGTTCCATCAAATAACATTTGGAAAGTCAAAATTATTCCCCCCCATTCAAGTTAGTCGGGCACTAAACCCGTAGTTTCCGACCCAGTCGGTGATTTAGGTGTTTTCATAGCTAGGAAATCAGCAGCTTTCACAGATATGAACAGGGCTCAACCTCCAACACTGTGTCCAGTAACACGTACTCCAGTTAAACATCCTTGAATAGACCAACCCTCAAAATCTGTCCTGATTTATGCGCAACCACAGGATGTTGATAACACGTCATGACTTTGCAGGTCTTACGTTTAGATCAAAGCTGAGCCAAGGTAATAAAAATCTATATCTACTGGGTGTAAATACCAAGTTCACACTTTCCCGTTGCACACAAAAGACGATCTTGTAGACGGACTCAATCCTTGAGCTGTCCACACACACACACACACACACACACACAGCAAAGGAACATAGCATATTGTCAGAGCAGGCTTGTTTAAAAGGGTGAAGCAGAGTTCACAGTGCCACAATGTAAACTCACAGCCTCAGCTCACTGCTCATCTCTGCAATCTTAACTGCCTGGGCCAAACAGTTCTGCTAACTTCAACTGAAATGACCTTTTTGTTGGAGTTGGTCAGTATTTGACTAGATTTAAGGTTTTGTTTCAACGTTTGTGATACAGAAAGTTTACAGTTTGATATCGGCATGGCTTTGTCTTTGAGAAAAAAAAGTATTCAGTGTTCCTTCAACACACCTCAGTACAGAAAAAAGGTTTCACAATACATTTAGATTATCAGTAAATGCAGTAGTTTCCCTGGTTAATTGTTATCCATAAGGTGAAATCCTAATAAAAGCAGGCTGAATACACTTGTACAAAATGTACGAGCCTTTTCAAATTTAGCTGTATTAGTGTGAGCATTGTCTTTTGCCTGTATGCATATTTTTAGTCTTAAACCATTTTTTTTACAATTTATTTATCAAGACTGATTATAATTGCCTATGAAACTTTCCCTGCCCACAGGTATGATATCACTGTGTTCACCTGCTTTCTTCTACACTGTCATTGGCCCCATTCACACTACCGTTTGGATGCGGGGATCCTGCGGCCATTCTCCGCCTCCGCCTGAATGTCTCGAAGGCGGCAAGGGGTGAAATTTCGCTCCGGCGCTGATACGCCTCTGGAGATAGTATCAGAGGCACAGTATTGGCGAACTGAACCAGTGTGAAAGTTTAAGCCGGCGTCACGTATCGAGGGCGTTTCGGTCCTCAGGTCCTTCACTCAACTAAATAAAGAGAAATGCCGCAGTTCTATGTGGAGAAGTGTGTCCTCCTGTCTGTCATAGTGCCTGTCGTACTGACTCTTCGTGACATTTCTACCTGAAAAACAGTGTCAGCTCTCCAGACCAAGACTTCAGTGAACTTTTCCCCAGAAAACAGCCCCCCTCCCCACGAGTGAGAGAGTCAGACAGCATCCAGTTCACTGATGGCAATTATGAAATTTAGAGAAAAAACGTAACTTCCTCACTTTCTAGGATGTTTGCTGGGTCAGGATCTCAATCACTGCACATTATGACATCATCCATATGATTATAAACATTCAGCAGGTACATGTTTAGATTGACAGAAGGACACCTGGGGAAAGACCTTGAAAAAAACAGACGTCATCATCATGATGTGTACCATCAAGCTGCTTTAGCAGCCGCAGCGCCAGCTTTCTGTGTGAATTACACAGCGGTTCTTCTTTACGCCAGCGCTCCTCGACTTTGTGTGAACAACCAATGGCAGAGAATTGGCAAACCGCTGCTGCGGTGATATTATGTGACTTCTCTGTGTGAAAGTGGCCAGTATCTCTCTGCACCACAACATACCTTAATAAGACTTATTTGCATTGTTGTTGTTAGTGTTGTGTTGATCTTTGAATATTTATGTTCATGTATTTCTTTATTAATGTGGTCTCTGTATATATGCCCTTTGGAAATAAATGTTATTTTTATGTAATCAATTTTTAATTTTTTTTCATAACTGTGTTGTAATGTAATTGCTGGAGTCATGAGAATTTTCTTTTCCAAAATTTCCCCATTGGTATTGATAAAATGTGAACATAACTTTCATTTATACTTTTTTGCAACAGGTACCTTTATTTTACAAACAGTATTTTATATCTCTGAAGATATGTAAACTAAATTAAACATCTGTATGCATTGCATAGTAAACATCACATGTTGGTTGATGTACAGGACATGAGGTGTGTGCTTGTTGTCTATTTTGCACATTTTTGGCCAGGACGACGAGCCTGTCTCATACCTCTGGCTTGAGACATTCCACCATTGTGGCTTTATAGCACAAACCTGGGGTCCAAAGTTGTTAGCATGTGGATGAATCTCCAGCTTTTCCACTGTATATACGGGCACAATATCTTTAGTGATATGCAACCTGACTGCATCTGTAACGGCTGTCGACCGAGCCCCTTTCTTCTCATACGGAACACAATGATTAAATCATTCCGCTAATGATGACTGCATTTTAGCAGGTGTTTGTGGGCTGCCGCGGTCTTGTGCATCTCGTAGTCAACAACAAGTGTCCCACTGTGATACATGTGTCTGTTTGAGATGCTGAAATAAATGAGTCGGTTTGCTGCCTTTAGTTGCAGCAGCCTTTAAACAAACTTTGCAGTGGACTGTGGTTTGTTCGAGGTCTGACACTACAGAACCAAACTACTGACAAGACGGCGCCTTTTTAGGAACAAACTTTTGGCTCGTTGCCATGTTGTTGTGTTTGTTTCTCTGTGGAAAGTAAATGCGGGGGGAGGGCGGAGCCCATGGGCAGCATTGGCGGAGCAAGTAAAAGAGAAAATCAATTTTTTTTTTTTTTTTTTGAATCGTCCTAAACTACGAACTCGAATTCAACAATTTTACTGATTTATTGCTCAGCCCTATGTTAAAGTATAACTTAATACAGATTGTTGGTAATTGTACTCTCGCGTTAATCCACCACCATCAGGATACCACTGATTCAGCATTATTCAGTATAATTTTGTAATGACAGAGCTTCTTCAGTGACATACAATACAATTTTAACATGTGTCTCTCTCCTGCTTTTAGGTATTCGAGTGTTAGTGGATGCTCGAGAGAAGCTACACATCCCATGGGGCAAACCATCCAACCAGCAGCACGGAGACACCATGATGGCATTTGACACCAGGTCGGCAATGTCCCACGGTCATGGCATGGTGGAACATAAAGTTTTCCAGCACTACCTGCCATCCATTCGGGCCCTGTGGGCCGACGAGGGCATCCAGAACGCATATGACCGCCGGCGAGAGTTCCAGCTGGTGAGTGAGAGCGTTACTTGTTTGATGTGTCACCTAGGGCTACAGATTTAATTGAAATGTTATCAAAATCATAATATGCATAAGTGCTAAATTTAAATCATGGAAACTGCAGTTTTTGAGAAAGGTACCATGTGTGACCAAATAGCATTATAAAAAGTCCTGTAGTGCTGCAGAGATACCCTGGCCTACAAATCTTGGTCTGTTTAACTATTTAAAAGTTTTTTTGGTTTATCATTCGTACTAGTAGTTCAAGGATCATTTAATTTTCTTACACTACAACACAGGAATGTAAAACAAAATGTAAATTGTAGTTGCTTTATGCTACACAATTAAAAAATAGAGGATGAGTTCAGGAGTCTCACGGCCTGAGAAAAGAAGCCGCTCTGTAGTGTGTTGCTATTAGGGGTGGTTAATCGGCCCAATTTCCCGATTCGATTCGATTCCGATTATTGAAGTCTCGATTCGATTACAAATCGATTTTCGATTATTAACAATTATCGATTCGATTTTCAATTATTAACGATTATCGATTCGATTTTCAATTATTAACGATTATTGATCTTTCATTTAACATTGAATCAGTCAGCTGCTGAATTATTTTACTTCTCTTTTGAGTAACACCTCACAGCACCTTCAATATTGTATAGTGTAACTGTAATATCAAAATTATTATTTTTTAATTTGTTTTAAATGTAGTGTTTCACTGTTAAAAGAAAGCTGCCAAGCTCAGCAGCCGGACTCATGTTAGAAGCATTGTTGGTGACGAGAACCAGGGCGTGTTTCTCTATTCCCCTCTCGTCTGCCATTGCTTTGAGAAACTCACACATATTTGCGCTTATGTGGCTATCAACCATAGCTTTCGTCTGAAGTACGTAGGACATTAGCTTCCATTAACTGCTGACATAATGAGCTGTAACCGTCACATATGAGACTGTAGCTCTGGATGTCCAGGCATCGCAGGTTATCGCTACCCTGTGAGCAGAGTTGAGGGACACTTGCACGGAAAGGTTTGTCTCCTTGTAAAGATTTGGAATCGTTTTAAGTGTGAAAAAGCTCCGGGATGGAATAACATATCTTGGCTCCAGACTGTGGACCATGTAGCGGAAGCCAATAAGAGGAGTACTCCAGTTTGTATCACTATTTTAAAAAAAAAAAAGTTTTTTATCGATTTTTGGAAATTTAATAATTGAATCATAATCGTCAATATTATAATCGCGATTAATCAATAATCGATTTTTTTTCACCACCCATAGTTGCTATGATAGCGGATACTTCTGTATCTTTTGCCAGACAACAGTAGTTTGAACAGACTGTGGCTTTTTGTCCTGGCCCTTTTTTTATTGCGCCTCTGTAAAAGTTGCCAAGAAAGGGCAAGGGAATTCAGCCTTCTGAAGTTTCCTTAGGACTTTTTTTAACCAGGGTGGTGATGTGTGATGACCCAACACAGGTTCTTAGTGATTGTAATTCCAAGGAACATATAATTGTTCATCTGTTCCACCTCAGCTGCCGTGATGTAGAAAGGGGTGTGAGTCTTCGCCTCCTTTTGTCTTAACAGCGATGATGATGGTGTCGTCAGTATGCTTCAGTATGCTTCACAGTGGAGTTGTCTTGATTAAAGATGTTCCGATACCATTTTTTCCTTCCTAATACTGATTCTGATACCTGGGCTTTTGGTATAGACCAATACCGAGTACTGATCCGATACCAGTGTGTGGAAGAAAAGAAAAACCAAGAAGAAGATTTTTTTTTTCTTTTAACAGCTGTATATACTAAACATAACACAAAAAGTAAGGAAATTCGGGTTTGCCAGATTATTTCTTTGTGGTAACAATGCTTCTTGGCAATACATCTTATAGTGTTGGAAAGTCTTTTTATTTCCCTTTTTAAATGATGCCACATCTGTAAGGAACATGCATTTGTGGGATGAGCAGCAGAGCTCAGTATGTGAGTTATACCGATGAAAAATTTGCTAATTCTTCCCTGCAAAACAGTTTATTCTGCTATTGACTCTTGTTTGGTGGATTGGAAGATTGAAGTCTGAAGAAACAAGACACATTAGCGATTTAACAATTGATTTATTTAACAAACAGGAGCATGTGGAAGAACCATACACAGTCACAACAGCGTGGTGCAGCACTACACTTGAAGGGCAAATGTTGACACTGATACTGTGTCCGCCCCGTGTGCAGACTCAGCAAAGACATGGGCACACATTAGAGTTCCACATGTTGGTAGTAAAACTGACTGCCTGCATGTCTTTCAGCCTACATGAAATGTGTTCCCTCAGTGTTTCATAAAGTTTGGGGAGAGCAGTTTCGTTGTGTTCTTTCACGTGATACGTTTGAAAAGCTTTGTACGGTTGCTGGTGTTGAAATTCGGCAACATTCCTGCCACCACTCCAAATTACAGCCTTGGATACTGAACATGTTACTGTTTTACTGGTGGGGATATTCAGAGCAAAATATTGCCAAATAGCTGACATGTTGCTAGCTCCGTCTGACTCATCTGAAATCTTCTTCTTTGCCGCTCTAAAAACAGTAGCTGTCAGGGACAGCACAGCGCAACTTCCTGTGTTGGCTTTTAGAGCAGTGAAGAAGATTTGATTTCCGGTGTGTAACGTTAAGCAGAGCTAACGGAGCTAAATGGGAAGTAACAGGGTCCAGTTTCTAAATTATGTGGCATTGGATCGGTGCATAGATTCATGTACTCGCTGATACCAATACCTGCATTTTAAACAGTACCGGCAGCATTCCCAGTACTTGAACTGAAATTGGAATAACTCTCCTCTTGATGTCTGCGAGTGCAGTCTATGGGGGTCAGTGTGAACCGGAGGGGGCTGAGCACACTGCCGTGGGCCGTTACAGAGTTAAGCAGTAAAGTAGAGGGAAAGGGAGAATTTTATCACATTGTGTAGCCCTAAATTTGTCATATCTCTGACCCATGTATAGTGTTTGGCCTTCAACTCCTGCTTCAATGTTTGGTTCATAGTTTATCAGCCATATAGCTTAGTTTTGCCTCTATATGCTTGAGAGTGTAGAATGTCCAGTGAGTACTTGTGAGAGGGCTGAGGTGGCTCTGAGTTTACAGAAGAGCATTGACAGTAACAGATAAAGGTTCCTCCTCACAGTTGATGAGCGGAGCTGCAGCTGCAGAGTGCACACAGACAGACACATACAAGCTAATGAAGGGATGCCTCTCTCTCTGCTCTCCGTCTCTCTCCCTGCCCACGCCCTTCCTTCCTCCATCTCTCCCTCAATGCTCTCCACAAGTTTAGATTGTGGTCTGATAGCGTCTTGCTCACAGGAAAATGAGCTGTAACTGTCCTGCTGGGAAGTGAGTTGGTAAAGCATCTGTTTGGAGCAGCTCCGATTCAATTAGTCTTTCACATGTCTTTATGTCAGATAATAACAGGCTATGATGTTATTTGATAAGCTTTCCTATAGATTCACCTACTGATGTCCTATGTTCCTAAAACCAACAAGTCATATTATGATCTGTAGAGGGAAGACATTTGATTTGAATTTGAGGTAGCGTGTCCCCTCAAAGTTGTCGTGAGGCAGGATTTCCTCATTAGAACACCACTGTTGTCACTGCTACCACTGTTTCCCACTGTTGCTCTGATCTCAACCAGACGATCCCTGCCTGGTAAGCATCCGACATACATGGGTGTTAGTGATGTCACTAGAGCTGAAACTTCTGACCTCTCATGATTAGTTTGGATGCTAGTTGACAGTGCTTGTGGCTTTGTTTTTTGATGTACTTCGATTGCCTAGCCCCCCCTTTTATGATAAAATAATGTTAATAACCCCAAATGAATCTTCTTGGTAGGGGACTCCTCTAAAATGGAGCCAGCAGCACTGCTGCTTTCACTTTCAGCAACCATGCTGCTTAAAATGGTCAGTTGTTTATCTGTCAACATGGCAAATTCATGATTTGAATAACTGTTATCACATACCCATATCTATCACATAATAATGAGAAATGGCTACTTTTTCTTCTTAAAAGATTCTCAACTGTAAATGTTTTAATCTTCTGATCTACAGTAACCTGATTATCTTTGGGTTTTGGACTACCGGACTAACACAAGGCATTCGAAGATGTCAACATGGCCCCTTTGCCAAACAATTAAATGATTAATCAAGAGAACTATACTTGAATTAGTTGATAAGGAAAAAGTAGATGTGGCCCCAGTCTACTGACAAGCAGAAAAAATGTTGATGTCTGATTAGGCTGCTGTTGCATATCATAACAAACTTCACACCTGACTGTGACTGACAGGTGTCCAGCTGAACAGTATTTAATGTATAACAGCTCTGCAGTCATAGTGAGTTTGTTTTCCCACTCAGTGATGGCGAGGAGGTGGTATCACATGAAAGGGACATTGATATAACTCAGTTCCATATTGAAATGGAAGTGAGAAAATGACATGTGAAATGTGTTGACATAATATGTCTATCGTGTCATATGGCATTGTAGGGATTAAACACAGAATTCTGAGGAAAGTCATCGTCTCTCTCTGTCTCTCTTTCTCTCAGGGGGAGTCAGTCAAGTATTTCCTGGACAATTTGGAAAAGCTTGGACAGTCGGTAAGTCCCACCCACACTGCAGAAGCTCTACCAGTCACAGATCTCCAGCAGGCAGGACGGCAGATGGCAGATTGTTATGATAGCACTCATCTAGTTTGTTGAATACAGAAGTGAAACTGTTGTCTTCCTGTCCTCAGTCAGGTCTCCACACCAGTTTGTTCCAGTGTACACTCACTATATTAAGCACTGAGAAAAGCAGAAGTTTCCCTGCTCACTCTGCATCATCCCCCACCCAGGTTCATATTGGCCAGTCAGAGCCTGTTCCAAGAAACAGCGGAGATTTTTCTACACAGGGGAAACAATTGTCCGTCAATTTTTCACCAGTTATCTGTATTGTAATGTGCAGTGCTACCACACACACTCTGAAATGGCTTAGATGTGTCAGAAAATTGGTTAGAAAAATAAATGAAAAGATCTGAGAAAAAAATATATACTTTGAAGAATTTTTTAAGGATTTTCAAAGAAATGGCCAGATTTAAAAAAAAATTAGTTTAAAAGACACAAAAAATTGAATAACACATTATCAATTGAGTGTAAAACAACAGCGTTGACATTATGTCAAATTGCTGTGTACTGTGTTATGTTGAATTTAGCATGCTAACCAGGTAGCTGCAGCCCGTCCTCTTTTGTAATGGACCAATAGATCTACCATGTCCATGGCTAACTGAGCCATGAGTTAATTAGCTACAGCCACAGATAGCTAGCAGATTGCATCAGCAGGCAGCAGTTGTTGGTTACTCTGCTGATATGCTACCCCCATGTTTGTTGAGCAAAAAACAACTAATGATTTGTCGAGTCAACTAGTTAGTAGTTTAAGCAACTAGTTTAAGCAATTAGATGACTAGTATTCATTTAATCATTTAATTTTATATTTTTGGGGGGCATCAGGAAATGCTTTGGGTTCCAAGGCTGAGATAGAATCTTAGTATTAACTTATTAACATGAAAAATGGTTATTTTGTCATCCATTTTTGTGAACCCAAACCCAAAAACAGTGGAAACACACACAGCTCATGGATGCTTTGGGGCAATTACGATACGATTTGGTTGTTAAATTATTTCAAATGGATCGAAGAGTATATACAATATTATTTCCCGACAATGTTTAACCTTAAAAAGGTCATTAGGAAGATCCATAGTTGTTTGTGCTTCACAGTATACAAGTAACTTAGGAAACATTATTGGTGTGTGCTCTCTGTACTGGATTTCCTACTTATGATGTTTCTGTAGCTGATGCTCCTTTCCTATTGTGTATGAAGGAAAGCTGTGTGTGCATGTGTTTGGAAAAGGTGGACCTTTGTGAAAATATCTGTTGTTTGTGTGAGCGCACACCAGCATGGTCTGTGTCAGCGATGAGTCATCACTCCTGGAATGTCATGAATTTCGATCTGCGTTGTCAGAGCACAGTGACCCCTACCCACATTTAAACATGATGGGGAATATTGTGACATCATGTTTGGTTGAAGATGCACTTGCTTTATTTGCCCTGTTTTGATTGGCCTTATTATTCAAAGATGAGTGAACAAGTCTCTCTCACACACTCACACACTCACACACACTCACAGTCCTGAAGCCCTACATTTGTTTATGCACTGTGGTATTTCAAGAATGCAGTGTTAAACAGGGATGTTCCCAAAGCAGCGGCGTGTGTGCACTGTTCTCATGAGGAACACAGAGATATGCATTACTTCCCGCTACTCCTCAAGTTTCACAGATTATTTTTGTGCGTGTGCGTGTGTGTGTGTGTGTGTGTGTGTGTGTGTGTGTGTGTGTGTGTGTGTTTGTGTGTTTGTCTGGGTGTGTGGGTTTGGTTAGAGAGTTTTCTTCGTATTATTTTTGATCGGTGTCTCTTGAAGATACTCTGTGTACCAAGAAAAAAATGCCCTGTTCTTACAACCTTAAAGTTTACCAATGCAGCTTAAACTCATTAATATCAGTGCACATTTTGATGTAGATATTGGATAAAATCTGTAAATGCCTGTCAATAATAATATGATTAACCTTAATAATCTGCTTGCAGGACTACCTTCCCAGCCAACAAGACATCCTCTTAGCCAGAAAGCCAACTAAAGGAATCCACGAGTACGACTTTGAGATCAAGAATGTGCCCTTCAAGATGGTGGACGTGGGCGGTCAGCGCTCCGAGAGGCGGCGCTGGTTCGAATGCTTTGACTCAGTCACTTCCATCCTCTTTCTCGTCTCCTCCTCCGAATATGACCAGGTAGGCCAGCTGGAAGCCACACATAGGCCATGCAGATGCATAGAACTCATGAATGTCACGGAATTGACAGTGTTATAGTCTACTCAAACACACCAAAATGTCAGAGTAAGAATAAGATAATTGAATTCAAGGGCATAACATCACAGATCTAGCGAAATTCTACATCACCTCACTCAAGTACTGTAGAAACCTCTCCAGGAACATTTATGTGAAATCAGGAGCTTTAACTGGAGTTCAACCAGAGGAAAAAAGATCCAACTTAAATGTGAAGTATGTAACACTCACTGCCACTAGACCGCCTGCACCTCAGACCTAAACAAATGTGCCTGTTGTTCACTCAATAAAATGTAACTGTCAGACTAGGCAGCACCTATCATATATGCATCAAGATTGTCAAAGTATAGCCTATTTATTGCCTCACATGTTTTCAGAAACATGTTAGTGTACTGTTTAGCTGTAATATGAGAAAGTTTGTGACCCAGCTGCCATGTTGAAAATGGATGACGAAGTACAGGGAGGGACCTCACATGCACTTACACTCATGCTTGCATGCACTAACATGCTTGCATGCACTAACATGCATGCATGGCCACTCTGGCTACCAGAAATGAACAGAGACACAGAGATTACCACTGACACAGAAGGGAGTATGACATCCTTCTCTGTTCAGAATGCCATAACTCCATATCTTTATATAGCAAATAGTTGTTTGCTTCTATATTAATATTATAAATCTCATATATTTAACCTTTTCAATCTGAAGCAAAGACATTGTGGTTTCTAAGGTACAGTAGGTACAAAATGCAAGGAAACCCCTTGGCAAGAAAGCAACAGAAGACTCTATGATGTTTAAGTTGTGGAAAGCACCATATACATCATTACCTACACCATGGAGGTTAAGTTTATGTTTTCTCACTTTCTTAAACATTTTGAGATACAGCTCATACCGGACATGCACTGTCACAATCACCTATGACCCCAGCACAGACATCTGTACTATCATACCTTCAGGTGCTGATGGAGGACCGGCAGACCAACCGGCTGAGCGAGTCCCTCAACATCTTTGAGACCATTGTCAACAACCGGGTGTTCAGCAACGTCTCCATCATCCTGTTCCTGAACAAGACGGACCTGCTGGAGGAGAAGGTGAAGCAAGTTTCCATCAAAGACTACTTCCCCGAGTTCTCGGGCGATCCCACAAGCCTGGCTGACGTCCAACGCTTCCTGGTGGAATGCTTTCGCAAAAAGCGCCGCGAGCAGCAGCAGAAGCCACTATACCACCACTTCACCACAGCCATCAACACTGAGAACATCCGGCTGGTGTTCCGCGACGTCAAGGACACCATCCTGCACGATAACCTCAAGCAGCTGATGCTGCAGTAAGAGGACTGACCAGGAGGAGGAGGAGGAGGAGGAATGGATGGATGGATGGGTGGAGGCAGACAGAAAGTGGGTGACAAGGTGCCTTAACCCCCACCACAACCACCGCCAGCCTATAAAGGGATCAGCTAGTGTCCCTCCACCCATGCATCCTCCTTCCTTGACTATGACCCGCTCCTCACTTTTGAACTCTGACTGTGTATTGAAGCCACCACTACTACCGCCATTCCCCCACGCTTGCTCTCTGCCTTATTGAGCTTGTTCACTGTGACTCGTAACAGCCAGCTTTGGCTCAGAGCCCAACCACCCTCTTACCCTTGAAACCACTGTAAATGACCTCTAACCCCCATTCTCTGCCCCGTCCACACTGTGCAGTGGACCTCCTCGACATCTTTTATGGTATTTCCTCCCTATGTGTCGCTCTAATTCACATCTAAACACTGTTTTTTTTCTATGCTGCTCTGACCACTGTTGCTAGGGTGGGAGAGGGGGAGGAGCTCATTTTGAATTGTTATTACTGAGGAGCTGTCAAAGCCAGCGACATCAGTGACTGCTGCCAGGTGTTGCCTTCCTTTTCACCACTGCTTAGATTTTGTTTCTGGATTTGCTCCCCACTGTCGCCTTTTGATGACATCACTGGGCTGGAGTGGGGATTTCCTCTTAAGGCAGTGGAACAGGAAAGAACACACACACACGCACACAGATAGGAATTCCTGTTCCACAGTCCACTTAATTCTAGTTTTCTAATCATTTTGCTTCTCTTTCTAATATATGAATATACTGTATGTACCTATGCATTTTTCTTTAACTTATATTTTAGAGGGGTTTACACTTTTGTGGATTTGTGACTGCTGATGGACTCTGTTACAGTTAATTGTAAAGAGGCGGGGAAGGGTATGAGACCACAGACACAAACAGACAGACCACTTGTAGAATTAAACACCACGCTGTAAGGCTAGCTAGTGAAGTGTTTAGAGTTACACGTTGTATTTAGCTGTTTCTCAGGGCACATTGTGAACCACTTCTTTGTGATTTGAAGTCAACCACAACTTCCACATAAGTCAAATGACAGATTTCAAGGCGTCTTTATCCCTGTAAAACAAAGTCTGGCCATCTTGAACCAGGACCATATTTTATCAATACCAACAAGACCTCATGCCCCCATTTCCACTCGGTATTGACATGTGATCTGTATGCACATGTCTTATCTGGATAATGACCGCTGCTGAAAATTCAAATGACATAATACAGATACAGATTAGATGTTAAAGAAACATTATGCAAGAATTGGCCATTTTTACCAGATTAAATTATTTCTCTTATCTGACCTTCTAACTCAATCCATGTTTCCCCCTTCTTAGCTCCCCCCATTAATGTCCTTCATGGTGTTTGTCCCTCTGTTATGATGTCCATAAATGCTGCTATTTCTTTGGCCTGTTGCTTAGTTTTTAGTTTTTGTGCCCATTTTGGCACCACTCTCCAACAGCATTCACTGCTGGGTCCCTTCTGCTCTGGGCCCTAAAAAGCCCAGTCCTCTTGGTGGTACAAAGCTCCTGTGTAACATTACATAAACATTCCCCCGGTACCCCAAGGGCCCAGTCTAGCTAACAGCAGCTTTACCAGAGGTGGAGGAAGTACTCTGGTTTTTAACTTAACTAAGATCTGCGTTACAATGACAAGTAAATGTACAAAAGTATTGGCATCAAACCATTAAGTACCAAAAGAAAAAGCAAGGATCTCCCCAGAACGCGCAAACGCCCGTCAACGTCAGTCCGGGGGGGGGGGGGGGGGGGGGGTATTCCACCGTCTGGGGAGTACCCTGCTTAGGCGGGAGGCAAAAACGCTTGGGCGCCGCGCCTAAGCCGTATAATGGCAGGGAAAACCCTGAAAAAGTACTTATGCAGAATGGTCCATTCCAGAATGACCAGTATTATCAGTAATAGTTGTTGATGCATTAAAATGGTCATCATCACTTAAAAGTTGCAGCAGGTAAAAGGAAGCTTATTTTAATGACTTTATACACTGCTGGGTAGTTTAATGCGTATCATCATTTGTTAGCCAATTTACACTTTATATTAATCATTTCAATTTGCAAATGAACTAGTAACTAAAACTGTCAGACAAATGCAGATGAGTAAAAAGTAAAATACTTGCTACTGAAATGTAATGATGTAAAAGCAGAAAATAGCATGAAATTAAAAGACTTAAGTATAGTACAAGTATCTCATATTTGTACTTACTTGAGTGAAGTACTTGGTTACATTCCATTAATGCCACGAGAAACTCCATACATCAGAGAGAGTTAAGGCAGAGCAGTTGGAGGACATCATAGGGAGAACCAGAAAGCATTTCCTCCATAAAGTATAATCCAGTGTGTGACGTAGTGAGGTAAAGCATTACTCACTTCTTGCAGAAAATCATACCTGCCTGCTGAAGTGACATACCGATGGAGCATGTGTTTGGGTCTTTCTCCTTATTACCAGTCGATGTAGCCTACCGTCACAATGATTATACTACTCCTTAAGAAGTCCCATTATGTTGCTTTATTGAGAAAGCCATAGTATCCTTTTGTTGTTTTTGTTATCATGCTTGCTCAACAGTGTCATGCAAACTCAAGTGCTTGAGTCTGGTTCAGACGTAAAAAAAAAAACGCCTGTCAAGTTGGGGTTGGGCCTGGTTAGTGCTCTCAAACTGAATAATGGGGCAGCTTGTCTCTTCAACTGTGCTGAATCAAACTTTCCAAAAAATAGCCAAGATTAACAAAGATCCAGAATTTTCAACAAAAAAACAAAAACAAAACAGATGTGTCAGGCTGAATTTTGAGATAATGCCCATAAACGCAGCGCAAGATGGAGCCTGAAAAGCCTGAAAATGTCCTCCAGTGGTACCCTCATGCAGTGTCATGTTAGTGTAAGTGAAATGTTTTTAGAACTTTGATAAATGATGTGGTCCAGGTTGAAAATGGCCAAAGTAATATTCAAGCCCCTGTGGAAGCTTACATCCAAATCCTGTAGATTTCATAAAAAAGAAGAAGTTTTTCCTGCTTCCTCTCAGTAACACCAGAACTGCACATTTGCGTACTTAATTATAAACAGAGTAATGAGGTGGCTCAGTCTTTGCTATGCTGTCTCGGATCGTTTTTATTTTCTCAAAGGTACCTGTTAATGCTGTCCGTCTCCCGCTTCCATGCATCCACAGTAAAAAAAACAAAAACAAAAGGGATGAAGCCAGCCTGTGTGTCACTAAAGAACTTAAGCAGTCACCCTTGTTACAGCTAATGTGTATTGTTCACATGTCCTCTGAACCCCTTTTTTAATGTCTAATGTACCAGTATGTATCCCTCCACCAACCTCACTCTCCTTTCTAACAACTGGTGTAACTTCCCACACACATGTGTATGTATGACTATGAGTGTTATTTTTATTTTATTTGTATGTTTATTTAAATCTAAAGGCCTGTCTTGAGGTGTTTTAGGGTCCGGCTCCCATTACTCATATTCTTCCAGATTATTTAAACACCAAAGTCCTTCATGTACCCCTGCAGAAAACTGGCTCCACTGGTCCATGCTAGCATGCTTAAAGCATATGAAGAAATGACAGTTTTGGAATTATTTCAAAAACATCTATGTATTGTGTTGCAGAGATATCTACTGAAGTTAGCATGCCAACCAGCTAGCACTGGGCCTGAAAAGCTCTTTCTCCCAGTGGTCCAAATCTCCTGTGCACACAGTGTAAGCACCCACACTCCCCCTGTAGGCTGGCTGGCTGCACAGCTAACTAAGCTGACAAGCTAACTGCAGCTACAATGATGGGTGTATAAACAGAATACAGTTGGCAGTTGTTAGCAGTTACTCTGATGATATGCTGCCCCCACTCCCCACTGGGAGTATGAATTCAAACAGGTGGCCAATTCTTACATGTTGTGCCTTTAACAGAAAGGCCATAGTCTTGTGTTTTCTAGGGGAACACAGACATTCTACATACATTGGTGTAGCTATAATTTTTTGTGTCTCTGAAGTAAGGGTTGTATTTACTAATGGCAGCTTATCGCCATAAAAAGACTGAAAAATAGCCTGTTTTAGCTTGAATTTTCCCCAGTTACCACACCAGTGACACTCCCAGCACCCCTCAACCTCATTCCTCATTTACACTGGAACCTTTCAGCTTTGAAATTTGGTCCTCTGTCTTAATTCTAACCAGCTGTGGTGCTGCAGCTGAAGGCAGAAAGCTGTTTGTCATCCAGCTCTGTTTACTGTAGACCTGCGGTTTTGATATTTCTGCAACAGTTGGCTTCAGTTTTGAATAAATGAAATGGACATCTTGAGAAACAAATCAGACCCTCTGGGTCCCTGATAGCTTGGTGAGTGTAGTACTTCATGACCCCAAGACCAACATTTAGCCTACTGTCACTGTTGGCATGGAGCAGTGAAGTCACGTGGCTGATTTTGATGTGTGTGTGTTCCCACCTCTAAAAGAGGAAGATGACCAACAGGGCGGTCTACCAGAAACTCTGAATTCCTCAAACTGTACAGTGCCTCTGTCAGCCTGTCTGCATCTGGATAAAGCAGCCTCTGTGTGTGTTTGTGACAAACACAATGCCCTGTCTGCTCAGACCGCCTCAAGCTAAAGCCCAGCAGAGAACTATCTGTCTACATTCAGACTGTTGTGTCACTTCGAGCCAGAAGAAAGCCTGTTGTTGCACAGACACAGTCACAGCAGAACTGGCCGGCACCCTGAGATGGCCTTTGTCCATGCTGAACAAACTTGGATTTGATTATTAGAGAACAGGCGGTATATTGTCACACAGGGGCATGAGCAGATGTTAGAGCGATGATGTCCCACATGCTGTCAGGGGCCTCATTTATAAAAAATGTTAGATTTATACTTGAACTTCATCTTAAGGTCTTTTTTCCAACAGTACTTTAGTTCAATTTATAAATGATGCTGAGCATAAAAAAACTTTGCAGGTTCTGAGAATCCTATTTTTAACTTTAAACACCTGTACCTCCTCGATGAGGGTCAAATCAACTTCAATTGACGACGCGTCTGCTTTGTGATTTCCCCTCATACAGTGCAGCACAAATGAGGGTTTAGTCAGGAGTAACCATGGACAAAAAGAAACTTTTATGGAAGACGAGATTGGTGATGGTGAGATGAACGTAGGGAACATATTATTGAATGGACTAAACACACTCATGTAAGCTCATGTAAATCACTTATGTCAAGTTTTAACTTTGCTTAAAGATAGAATCATATCCAGGTCAAAGCAAGGTTTTACAAATAACTACATTTAAATGCTTTTCAGTTTAAGTCTTACTTAAGAGCAAAGTGTAAAGATGGAATGTTTTATAAATGAGGCCCAGGGCCTCCACAGCCTGACAGGCTTTCACAGCTGACTTGGAGCCACATCCTTCCAAAGCACTTTTTTAACTGTCATTCAGAAAATGAAAGGGGCTCAGCTGGAAACAAAGATGAAATCATGTGTGTTATTTAAATGAAGAAGAAGCTGTTTAGATCAGGGAAGAGAAAACATCCAGCAGTCTAAGTCTACATCTCATGGCCTTCCTTAGCGAGTGGGGCTAGCTCAGGATGACACTCAGGTCCACGCCTAATACCATCTTTTGACCGAGAGAAACTACTGTCATGGGACCAAAGTCACACCTGAGCTAAGACCAGTGTGTTAATTTGTTATCTGTAGATTACTTTAAGTTTTTTTAAACCTGAACCTCAGACCTAAGAGCCTTTCAAAAGTCTTAAAGCTCAAACTTTTTACTTTAAAGTGGCTCCAATTCTCTTGCTAAGACAAGCAATGTTGGCTCTGCTGTGATGCCTGTTAAAGGGTCCACTAATGCTTCAAACAAGTTTGTGCCATGTGTAAAAGCAACAGTGTGCTAAAATCCACATCCACAAAGTAGAATGAAAAGCCTTACTCAGACTGCATCACACTTCCTTTTCATCTCGCAGTCTTGACACCATGATCCATACAAACGTTGCACACTGTTGGACAGCCCCTCGCTGAAAACATCCATGTTGTTGCTCTTAGATATTCAAACAAAAATGAACAGAAGTATTAGTGTGATGAATCAAAAAAAGAGACCTCTGACAGAAGTTCAAACTCCGCCTACTTTCACACCTCCAAACACCTGACCAATCACTGCAGAGAGTGGACATTAATGCATTGTGTTGGCTGCAGCCGCTGTGATAGCTCTGGGAGTCGTATGTGTCCTCTGTCCTGTTGGACTGTGGTCCAGGCTTTGTGATGGGTGACACTCACTGTGTTGTGTTGTATGTGAGTCAGTGCAGTCACATGTTCACCATCTACCTTGATTTCTACTTCCTGTTTTACTCATGATGAGTAGAAAGACTCTGCCTTTGACTTTGCCTTCTAACGCGTCTGGTGTTGTACACTGCACCCTGTGTATACTCTGTGAATCTGACATTACTTTCATGACTGCAACAGTATAAATCCAGTATTCAGATGGAGTTTTTCTGGTTCAATATTGAGTGTTTGCTTGTAAATACCTGTGAGAGGAAACCAGTGTCACCTTACATAGTCTAAACTATGCGACAACACTGCTCCACAGCTGTGACTTGATGTTATGTTGTGTTAGAAATAATCATGATGGGACTGACTAGTGATTCTCTTAATGCCAGTCTTTATCTGTCTTTAATCAAGTCAGGAAAAAAAATCTGCAAATGATCTGCCAAATATACTGATGTTTAGTGCCTCCTTCTCCAAGCTCTGCCTCTACTGTTCATTCATCGAACAAAAGTTTTTATACTGTGTTTTAGGTTTTTTTAATGATGCCACACAAACGGATTGGTGTCCTGTGAGACAAAGCATCTCTCCTCCCGTTGTTTTTTTTTTTTTTTTTTTTTTTTCAGATAGACAAGCTTTCAGTGTACAGTCTAACTTATACTGTCTTACCCTTCTACTCTCATAAATAAATCCAACTGTTTTTTAATAAAACGTGTCAGTGTGTGTGATGTCATTGGAATCGCTGTATTGCAGAGAGTTTATAATAGCCCAGTACCGCAAAGTACGCCTCAAATGCTTCTGAGTCAGTTTTCCTGACTTTCCAATCTCATGCATCTAGTCCATCTGCTCTGGAAAACATGGATGCCTGGAGCAAACGGGTGTTTGATTCACAAGCATGTGAACCTCACACAAACTTCAGCAGCTGATTTAACAAATAAACACAGTTAAAAGAGACGGGAGCAGCAGGCTCGTGCTGCATCCCATGCTCACAAACACTTATCAAGCACGACTGAACTGAATCCAAATAAAAATGGCGCCTACAAGTTGTTGCTGCAGCGCCTCAAACTTTTATATTTATGTGTTTATTGATTTTTCATCAAAGACAAACATACACAAGACAGGACCAAACAAGAATGAAAGACAAAAGACAAGCTGGGAATATCAACATAAAAAAAAACAAAAAAAAAAAACAGAAAGATCAGTTCCAGGTAAACGCGACAGGTACATTATACAGCACAGAGTGAAATCAAATACAATGGGAGCCAAACAAAGAAAATTATTAGTTTGTTTTGTTTTGGGGTTTTTTTCCCTTTCCTTCTTTTTTATACAAATGCTCTGGTCATTATAGCAGAAAGATTTACATGAATATAGTCAAGAAATGGTTTCCATATTCTTTCAAAGGCATTTGTTTTGTAGTGCAGGAGACAGGTCAGAAAGTCCAGCGGTATATATTCCATTATTGTCCTGTGCCATCCCGCAACTGAGGGGGCTTTATCTGAGATCCAGTGCTGAAGAATATTTTTCCTGGCACAAAATGTCATAAGATTATACAGTTTTGCAGCGCCTTTCACAACACAGAGACACTATAAAGAGTGAGGAAAAGGTAACTAGTAATTGTTCAGTGTGTGTGTCTGCGCCACCATACTGCTGTGATGTCATCTGTATTTATTGGCTTTTCTTTTATTCGCTCAGTTTATGGCTATGATTATCTCCAGCAGCCACTTATATAAGTGTACTATTAGCAGGCCAACTGTTTATCTGTCCAATATAATAATAATAATAATAATAACAATAAAAACTTTATTTTTGGATAGGGACAATGCACATTAATGAACATCAAAAATGTCTCTGTAAATATGCCGGATTATAGCAGAGCTGCTCATTTGCATCCGTAGTCCCTAAAAAAAATCTGTATTTATAAATCCCTAATTCTAATGCATTTAGCTTTTAAGCTACAAAGATGAATCAATAAGTCGATCACCAGACTATTTTGCCACCATTTTGGAATAGTTTTAGTCATTTTTTAAGCAAAGTAAAAATCATCTCTCTGGTCCAGGCTCCGGCAATCTGTGAACTGTCTGCTTGTCTCTGTTTTCTATCATTGTAAACTGGACCTGTTTGTGTGTGGGACTACTGTTCAGACAAAACAAGACATCTGACTATATGTCACCTATGACTCATGCAGACATTTTAGGACATTTTCTGATATCTTAATGAAAAATGAATGACAACATCAATGATTGTGAAAGAATTGTGTGTTGCATCCCTGATTATGTTTATAAAGCAGAAACACTGGGCAGATACGTTGTTTTACTAATCCAGAATCATGTCATTTTAATCAGTCTATGTATGATCAGTAATGCTGGTCTCGGGGCAGGAACTGTTCCCTCTGTATTTTCATGTCTTGTCTTGTTTTCCATTATCAGTGAGGAGATGGAGAGGTGAAACCCTTAGGGCTGCATGATATGGTTCAATTAATGTGATTATTTTTGACAGATATTGTGATTGCGATATGGTTCATGATTAGTGGGAGAGATGTATTGTGGATAACAATTTTTATTTTCACAGAAAAAATCGTTTTAAATCATGACGGTGTGGCATTTTTTGGTCTGTGCCTAACGCACATGTTGTCTTACATGTTCAGAACAGATTTTGTTGACCAGGGAATCTCTGGAGCACAATGCTGTTTGACACACAGTTTGCCTTTATCAAAACAAAATGCGAAATTATGTGATTTGGATATTGTGCTTGGCCATATCGCGATTTCACAGATATAAACTAATCTGTGTTCCTCAACAAGTACTAAATTACATGTAGACTATAAAGGTTAAGGCTGCCTTAACAGCTGTAGTGTGTTGACACATGATGTTTCTGTACTTAAGTCTCTGAGGAGTTACATTAATTGTTTCAAATTAAGATTAAGATGCACCAGGAGTGAGGAAGAAAGAAAGGCTTTGGTTGCAGTCGGTAAGTCCGTTAAATGTTCTTACAAATGCAACAGAAGTCGCCTCTTCCCTTTATCACATGACGTGTTTTAGATGACCATTGTGGTTTGTGTCTGCCATCTTGTCTGTCACTAACCCTAACACACAAAAATAGTGCACAGCCCCTTGTTTTAGGTGCGTGAGTGACATTATTAGGACAAATTAGTCTCTGAGTGTCATAGACACAACTGCTGTTCAGCCAGTAGAGAACGCTGTTCTACTATTTGTAGTAACATTGAATGAATGGCTGGGATGATTGTGTCATATAGTTAAAGTCTCCAGGTAGAGTAATCAGGGTTATTTTCTTAGAATGAGAAAGACATTACACAGAAGTTCAGAAAATTGTCCAAGTGCTCTTATAAAGAGCCAGAGTGTTTAGTTGGAGCTGAATGGGATTTAAGCAAAATGTTTTTGATTTGTTGTTTAGACACGACTCTTTCAGTTATTGTGGATCTTGATATATCATATGTCTGTATATATATATATATATATATATATATATATATATATCATATATCTGTATGCCTGGAGTGAGCGGGACATTGACTCACCGATTCACATCAGCAGGATCTATGGCAATGACATCAGACGTCATTCTAGATAAGTGTGGTCAGATTTGGAAGAGAGAAAGAGGACCCAAACTGAAGGGGCTGCACTACCAGAGGGCAGCAGACATAGATAGTAACAAGTACCTTGGGATCCCTCAAGAAAATGTAAACCATCAGGAGGTTGCTAGGAAAGCAGCCACAGTCAGATACCTGCATCTAGGCAAGTCCTTATTATACCCCACTGGTATAATACGTTGGCCAAAGGAGGAGATACAGGCCACCGATATCAAGACAAGGAAGCTCCTCACAGTGCACGGATAATTGCATCCCAAGTCCAGTGTCCAGAGGTTGTGCACTGAGTGGAAGGAAGGAGGCAGAGGACTAGTGAGTGTCAAAGCTACTATCCACATCCACGAGTACATCAGGAAGATGGCCCCAAGTGATGAACTGTTCGGTTAATACCTTAGGCAGTAAAAACTCTGTGAGGAGGAGGAGGAAGAGCTGGAGGAATCATCATGGAAGGGCAAACCCCAGCACGGTACATCCAATCGACAGACTGAAGAAGTGGCTGATATTGAGAAATCTTACCAGTGGCTGGGAAAAGCTGGACTGAAAGACATCACGGAGGCACTGATCATGGCAGCACAGGAACAGGCGCTCGGCACAAGATCGATTAAGGCAAGGCTCTACCACGCCAGAAAGGACCCCATACGTATGCTTTGCAAAGATGCCCCTGAGATAATCCAGCACATATCCCATAGAGCCCTGCCTCCCCTAGAAGTCATTTTTAAGTATATATTTTTTCTTCATTGATAGTGACAGCCTTGGAAAGACAGGAAGCCGGGGCAGAGAGGGAGGGTGACATGCAGCAAAGCACCCAGGCTGGAATCAAACCCATAGGTAAGGTCTCTGCCTCAGTATATGGACTTAGACTAGCACTTCTATAGCTCTTTTCCCGCCTACTGACCGCTCAAAGCATTTAACAACACTTGTCACATTCATTCATTCGTACACACATTCATACACTGATGGCAGAGGCGGCTATGCGAGGTGCCAACTGCTCATCAGGAGCAGTTTGGGGATCAGTATCTTGCTCAAGGTACTTTGACGTGCAGACAGGGAATCGAACCAGCGATCATCTGATTATAGGAAGAGCCCTACAGGATGCCTGTTATCTTCATCTTTTCATACAAATCGAAAATCTCATGACCTCAATTTGTCCACATGGTACTGAGTGTTAAATCTTTTCAAGGTACTGCATTAAAGTTTCAGCATCTTTACAACAATAATAGGTACAAATGAATGTCTATATGATTCACTCTCCTAACTGTGATACATTATTTGTATTAGTACCTATGCAGGTAGTGGTTCAGATAACCGAAATGGTAAGAAAGAATTTAAAGAGTTATGTTAGCTGAATGAGGATTCACTTCATCTCCCTCAAATCATGTTGTCTCAAGTGTCAAAGTGTCGGGGAATAAACCGTATGGACGTCAGCATCATCAGGTGAGACGGTGCAGCACCACAGATGCAAAACTGATCCAAGTGCAAAGGAGATTTTATTTAGAAAATACAAAATGAAAGAAGTACAGAACTCAACTGGCAGGGACCTGCCCATGACTCGATTAAATAAAAAAAATGAAAAAGTTTCATTAAAAAAGGGACATAAAATCATTGTATAAACAGTTTAAATAAAGATGATACAGTGATTATTAGGGAAAGGTGGTCATGTTGTGGTGGGTGTGGTGATGATCTAAAGCTGCAGGAGGGACTCCCAGAGGAGATTCATCCTGTCAAATCTGTCTTTCACACCTTTGCATATATATAAGTGTTTCATCTCTAGTCCTACACTTTCTTCAGTTAGCCATGGAAATAAATCACTGTAAACCAGGCTCTACTATTGTCTCATGACTGCTTTTCAGTTTTGTCACTTGTCACTAGGTCATTCTACAGTCTGTCAACAGGATCATGACAACATGTTAATAGATATAGTCAGGACTTTTACCCAAAGCTGTACAAAACTGAGGAGGGGTAAGTTTCTGAGGTTCATGCAGAGTGCATACCACAAACCCTGGTATCATAGAACACAGGTTCCATGTACAGACCGTGCTGGAGCTCCTTCATTCATTCTGCATGATCAGTGAACACTGCTGCAGTATTGCTTTAGTTTCCATAGTGCCAGAAATTAAATTCAATTACATGTGCATAATACCATCAGACAGGAGACAACGTGTATGTACAAGCTGCATGAGTAAATTGTCTTGTCCAGCTTTAGTGGTAGTGAAATCATCCTCCATGCTTCAGATGCATACAGGTAGATTGTCTGCTGTTCCTTTAGCAAAGGGGATACATAAACTTACATGTTAAAGCCACAAGGTGTGTGTTTCACTCTTTAGACTTTTCCGCAGAAGTGACTTATACATGGTTGTTGAGTGTGACAAAACACAAGATGCAGGTGTTCCGCAGGAGTGAAGAAGCTGTTGGAAAGCATCAGTGTAGGAGCCACTACCAACAACCACATCACAGTCATGATGTCACAGAGTCTTCAGGCAGATATCATGACTGTTTAATCAAATTGGTGTTCATGACAATCAGTTTTCATGACAACAACACTTCTTTCCTGAGATAGAGGTAATCCTGCTGAAAATGAAATTAAACAACAACAAAGTACATTTTTGTCCTCAGCAGCTGGAACAGAAATCTGTGTAAATGTGTTAAACAGTAAAGGGGAGACACCATGTGCTCAGCATGGCTGTGCCTTTGGTCTCAGTGGGGAGACTGCTACCTCTCTGGGTAGTAGTGAACTTCAAGCTTGTCAAAATGTGAGAGAGTGACACCTGAGATTTGGAACCAGCAGCAGCTGTGAAGACATTCCTTCAGCGTCTCGCAGTGCATCTGTATTTGTTGTTGGGCCTGGTGGTGAGAAATTGGTTGTCAAGTGATGTCATGCTGTGGTAAGATTCATATTACGTTAACAGCATTTTCCTGTTCCACAGCCCGTCTCACTGGACTGTCGTCCAAGTCCACCTCCAAAAAGTCTTGCTGGTCGTTGTCCTGAGTCATGTTCTCCTCCATGTTCTCTGAGCTCTTGCCTTTCTCTTTGTTTCTGCTCTGTCCCTGGCACATGCCGGACTTGGCAGGGCCAACCAGAGCCAGGCAGATGGCACTGATGCCCATGCCCACAGCGCAGGAGTAGAAGGCCGCACCATAGTTCTGTGTGACATCCACCAACACACCTGGAGGGGCAGATGAGATAGCTGTTAGGATTTGCACAGAGGTTCACTGATGAGTGGAAACAGAGAGAAGTTATACAGTAAAGTACCTGCGAGTGGGGGCCCTGCAAGCCCGGCAAAGCTCTGGATGAAGACGTACACTCCTGCAGATGATGCCATCTTCTCGATGCCCACCACGTCCTCCTCAGCCAGCATGGGGATGTGAGTGGAGCCTACGGTGCCCATGAAGTAGCCATAGAGGGCGCAGCACACCACAAGGCCCCAGAACTCCCATACGATAGTGAAGGCCACCAGCACCAGGCACAGCAGAACCACACAGGCCAGCAGCACCAAGGTTTTCCTGCAGCAGACTTTGTTCAACACCATCCCGATAGACAAGCGGCCAAAGATCTCAGCCACAGCCATCACAGAGAGCATGTAGGAGGCCATGCTGGGCTCCAGTCCCCGGCTCTTGCTCAGTTCGATGATGTAGAGCTGCGGGGCAAAGAAGCCCAGCGTGGCGAATAAGCCAAAGAGGGAGTACCAGATGAAAGCGCTGTCTTTAAGCACAGAGAAGTCCAGGAGTTTGGGTCTGGAGGGCTGGAGAGGACCCGCCTCTACCTTTGATAGTTCGCCCTCAACCGGGGTGGGAGGTGTGGACAGTGACTGTTCCTGGCCCTCTTTGTCCTGCACTCCAAACTCCATTAGAGCCTTAGCTTCAGCTCCTGCAGTCCGGAGGTCTCCATTTGAAGCAGAGAGGGAGGTGACACCTGAGTCCTCAGAGCCCTGGGACACTCCTGAGCTGATGGAGGTCTTGGTTTGTTCATTCTCCAGCTCATAAATTGCCTCCAGCTGCTTTAGAGACAGAGGCTCTCTATCTGATTCATTGTCCTCTTTTACTGGCTTTGGCCTAATGATGACTGGACGAAGGAGAAGCCCACAGCCAATTACAGAAGCCTGTAACATGCCAAGGACAACCAGACAGTAGCGCCAGCCAATGTGTCCCTTCAGTGTAGTGAAGGCTGTGGAGAGGGGACAGCTGAGGTCATTATTTTTTACTAAAGGTCCACTTACTAGTTTCTTCTGCTTTTCAATCACATCTCACAGTCTTCCTTGGCAAATAGTCGGCTCAATGCTAGTCAGCACAGTGGCCAGTAGTCACAACTCCACAAAAATTAATACGCACACATAGTTTCTGATACATTTAAGCAGGTGTGGCCCCACAGCGCTGCATTATGCAGATTACAGTGAAACAACCAATAAGTATAGACAATGCTAGCAAGATTAGCTGATTAATGCTCGATTCCTCACACCATACAGTTTATCTTTAAGGGGCACTCTGTAGCTTTGTAGAAGAATTTCAACCTCAAAATTGTAATATTTAAAATATTAATAAGGTCATAATACAAACTTAGAAATATGTATTTCTTTTTCACAAGTGTTTAAACAAGCTGCTCTGATCCCAGAACACTGTTTGAGGCTAGAAAGGTGGCAGGGTCCGCCACATGTAAACAAAGTAAAAACAGTAAAAATTGTGTTGTCCTTTAAGGTCAGTTTGTTCATTCAGTTTATTCAGTCATGAAAACTGAGAGAGTTACTTAGAGCTCGTACCTGGTTCCCTGACCTATCTGCGACTCAAACACATAATTAACCTGCCAGATATCCTGTGGACTTGGAGCGGGTATTTGAACAGCTCTCACATGTTGTTTTGCATCTGTTTTGGGGCTTTCTGTCAGCAACCTCCAAAAGGATAAAATCTTGTTGTGTGAACTTGCCATAACCAATTCTACAATGTCCTGCTGATGTTCTATTATCACATGACCAAAGTTTTGAATGATAACCAAACCATCAACAAACCATATGACAACTAAGCAAACCCCCTCCACTGACGAGATACGGTTAGAAGCCTCGGAAAACAGTGGAGCTCGAGTTACAACTTTAGGAATACTTCATTGTCGTCATTATTAATGAATTTATATTATAATGAATTTATATTATATTATATTTATATTTTATTTTTCACTGTTAATGAACAACTAAATGCTTTATAAACCATTTATTAAGCAGTTGTAAAGGTTTATAAACATTAGAAATCACTATCAATTTTTAAGTACTGTAAAGGTACCATTTATTAATGAAGGTTATTATAGAGTGTAACATCATTATTCCCCATAATAGTTCTACTTCATAATGGCAGCATAAGTAATTACTATGCTTATTTCTTAGCTAACTGCCTTCTGTTACTGAACAAAAGAAAAAAAGAGAAGAAAAGAAAAAAGTAATTTGCAAAAGACAAGAAAAGATCAGAATGAAGATTTTATACTGTGGGTAATGGGGGCGGGACTTGATAAGCTTTGGCTTCTCCCGCTTTTCCCTTTCGGCCATGTGTGTTGTATTATTTGAACAATGATGAAATGTGATGCTTATGAATTGACATGTCCGAAACAAACAACATAAATAAATAGAACACTCACCAGGAGCAAATGCACATACGGCGAAGGCTTCTCCGGAAGAAGACGCGGAGGTGACGAGGGCTCGTCGTCTAGAGAAGTACTGGGTGACAATGGTGATGGTGGGGAGGAAGGTGAGGCAGTAGCCAAGGCCTGTAAACAAAGAGAAGGGGAAAAGGGGACATGACAGCCACTGGCCCGCATGGTAGGAAAACTGCGTGGCTAGGGGGGTGGGTCAAAATCAAGGTGTCAGGTGACTTCTTTGTCAAAGGTGGCAGGCTGTGTGAGATGATTCATCTGTAACTCTGTTACAGCTGCAGCTGAAAGACAAAATGCATGTAAAGACAAAAAAAGAGAGACAGAGAGAAGAAGGGAGCGCCAAGTTAGCTGTGGTCCATTTCAGAGGCAGACATGGCAATCACAGTGGGAGAGCTACTAAGAAAAGCAGATTGTGAGCTCTCATACAAAAGTCATTCACAAATTTGTTCATCATCCAATCCATTACTTTCATTCAGTCAATTTATTCCATCCTCCTCAGCCTCCTGATCCACCAATACTCATCTGAAAAGGAATTTAGTGTTTTTTGGTTTGCTGCTTCAGTTTTTCCTGCTCTGGCTGTTCAGCCAGTCATTCCTAGAGAGTTAAGACAGTTGAGTAGACCTCACTGCATGTTGTTTAGAAGAGGTTCATCACCTCTCATTCAATGGACAGTTCTGCAAGAAATAGATTGGTTCACACTTTGTTGTTTGCACTGCTAGGAACTCCTTAAGTTCTTTCATTACAGGCTGTTAAACAGGATAGGCACATCTGCAGGAGCACACTCTAAATGGTATATTAAGATGATCCACAAAGACACACACAAACGGAAACATCAGCAGGAATTTACATACACATATAGATAGATGAGGAGTGGATGAGCTGATGGATACTGACAAGTTTGAGAAGTACCTGAAACAATGCCGATGGTGATGTACATCTCCTTGATGGAGCTGGTGAAGGCGGAGGTGATGGTTCCCAGGCTGATGAGGAAACCTCCCATCATCACCACTGGACGATGACCAAAGCGGTTGCTCAGCAAGGTGGACAGTGGGGCTGGGGTGAGGGTGGAAGACAGCACAGTCATTATAGCGATGTGTTGAACTCATCAGGTCTGTTATTACTGTGCAGACTGGATGCAGACATTAATATCTGTCTGCACTGATGACTGTACATGTTTATGGATGGTGCACAGTTATTATAGGCAGTTTATTCATAATAAGATTGAGGATGATTAATCCAATTGTTGCTGCTTTGCAATAAATGGGTAATAGTATGTTTAATGGCTGCAAGTAATAATTCTTTTTATTATTAATTAATCTGCCAAACTTATTCACGATTAATTGATTAATCCCTAAATTGTGAAAAAATGTTCATCATAACTTTCCGGAGCATGTAGTGATGTCTGCTTCTTCTGTCCAACCAACAGCCATTTTGGTCGTCAATTAAAGTAACATTACTGGGTGGTTGAATAAAATAGGCAAATGAGGTCATCAATTTAAACTGCGGAACACTGCAATGGTATTTTTCAGCAATTTCTCACATTTTTTACAGTAAACAATTAATAGTTGAACTGAGAAAATAATCAGCAGATTAAGTGGTAATGACAGTTATCCCATGAAAAAAGTGACTGACCAGTGAAGGTAAAAATGAAGACACAGATGGAGATGACCCATGACACTCGGCTATTGCTCTCCCCAAACTCGTCCATTATATCCTGAAGGAAGACGCCCAGGCTCTTGATGCTCCCATAGGTGCAGACCTCCACCAAGAAGAAGGCTACAGCCACAACCCAGCCCCAGCCGCCATCAGGCACCTCTGGGTAAACATTTGGACCCAAGCAATGAAGGGACTTCAGCATCCTCATGGCTACAGCAGGTCACCTGGAGGGAGGCACACAGATACCATCAGTGTGTTCATTGTTTTGTCCACTTGGGGGCAGAAGAATTCTGTCACAAAGACTTTTATGACAAACACAGCTGCTGCTGCTGCTGCTGCTGGAAAAACAGCTGTCACGAGCACTGTGACTGGATTAAACACTAAATGCACTCAAACACCAAAACATTGAGCTAAAGGAGGCTAAAAACGCCCTGATAGCGACAATGTATGTGTCAATTTACTTCATTGTCTTTCATTGTTTTTTTCCACTTTGCATTTGATTTATTGTTAAATATATCTGGAACAAAACCTGGAACTGTTCGGTCATTGATCATCATTATTGAAACAAAAATGTCAAACACTCGGTAGTTTAAAGCTTTGTGTACTACCATTTTTTTACATAACTGGTAAATAATGGCAAAGTCCTCTTTCTGTGGAAGCTTTTTATTACCATTTTACCATGTGTGCAGACACAGTATACTGATGTATTGGATCACATAGTATTGACATGTTCTTGGTGTAAACAATTCAATGATGGGGCACCAGTGTTTACCAGTTGAGGTCTATATATGGAGCTTATTGGTCACATGCTGAGTAACTCATTGATCAGTGTTCTCAACTTTAAAGGTCTCAGCATCAGGTTTAGAATAATGTTTTTGTTAAGATAATGGAACCTCTCTATTCTGATATGTGTTGTAATAATGGTTAAATCCATTATTTTCACACATCAGATTGAAGTTTTTTGTTCAAGACACAATGAGCAAGCAGAACCTGTAGCCATGGCGACTGGTTTAGGATTTTGGACTCACTGGAAAGATGTGGCTCCCCCATGTGTTGATTCAAAATATATCATGAAATCAAACAATTATCGAGCTAGACGGCTTTTCAAAAGTCACACATCCTCATACCCTGATGATGTTAATACACCACAAATAACTTACCCTGAGTGTTTTTATCCCCATCCACCATAAAATATTATATTGTCACAGTCCTAGTCTAGTTAAACTTTTATTTTTGGCCACCTTTTCTTCCTCATTTCAGAATGTGTTGTGGACTGTGACGTACAGCACGTGTGACTGATGAGCAGTAAAAAGAGGAAACATGCGTTCTCTAATGATTCAGCGTCCATGTAAACGAAGGCGTGGTGACATGTTAAGTATTCAGAATGATTTCCCAAAATATTTTTAAACCCTTGACTCACTGCAGTATTCCACTAGGATCTAATGACTGTGTGACTGTGAGAAGGATATAAACATGGGCTATATCACTAAGACAACAGCAGCACAATGTAAAGCAGTGCTGATGTTTCATCACTGAAGGCGTGGCTGCTGTGTCAAGCTGAAAAGCGGAAGAGACACACAGCTGAGGCCACAGGTCTGACTAGGAATGTCAAACTTTTTAACTATTTGAATACCAGATACATGTACTTGTTACAGTAATAGTGCTGTGGATGCGTTTGTGTGTTGTCCCCTCCTTACCAATAGTGAGTGATGGATCACACCTGATCCCCCTAACCAATTCAGGACTGGGGCTTTAATGCTGGCTCACACTCGTGCTAGTGGGCCAGATAGCAGCAGTTGCTGCATGTTAGTAGTCACCTTGTGCTTGTGTCTGGCACTGTGTGATCTGCTGGTGCTCTCTTCTTTGGAGAGAGGGCAGTGATCTCTAATTTTGAGTTTCCTCAAGTATATTCTTCGAGTATAATTTAACTTTGTCTGGTCATTCAATTGTAGGGAGACCAGGCTCTTTAGCTTTAAGACGTTTTCTGTTAATTTACATTTTATTTTCTGTTTAAGTCCTAAACCAATTATATTCTTTTGCTACTGGCTTTGTTTCCCTCGCCTCTCTCTTTGTGTGTCTCCGGGTCATCTCTGAACTCCATGGAAAAATTTCACCATGGGAATCTCCACTGAGTAAAAGTCACCAGGAAGCGCAACATGAGCTAATTAGAATCACTCTTGTCAGATTCATACACTGGTAGTGTAGTCTGATACTTTAAAGACTCCTCAGACTACTTGGACTTGTTAAGTGACATTAATGTCATGGCCCACAGACAATGGGCAGCTTATGCTACCCACCTTAAAGGGGCACTCTGTAGTTTTGGAGAAGAAATTCAAACTTCAAATGTTAATATTTACAACATTAATGAGGTAATAATACAAACTCAGAAATATGTATTTTGAGTGAATAAACTAGCCATTCTCAGAGGGAGACAAGGTCCCAGAACAGTGTTTGAAGCTAGAGTGGGTGGCAGGGTCCACCACATATAAACAAAGTAAAACCGTATACATTGTGTTGTCCTTTAGGGCCAGTATGTTTAGTTAGTTTATTCAGTCATAGAAACATATGGCGTTTATCTAGTTTGTTTAGGTATTCAAAAAATCTCTCCGTGAAGATCTTTCTATTCTCATTCATATTTGTCCACCGAAACTACAGAAGGCTCCTTTAAAATACTTCTGACCCAGATTTCCAGTAAAAAGATGTCACACTTTGCCAGAAACTGACATTACAGAACTGCATCATTCCAAATAACCATTATGTAGGAATTCGAATTCAATAGGTTATAGGAGAAGCAAACAAGGAGCACTGGAACTGGAACTTAAAGTGCCCCAAGACAACATCCAGGAACCCCCTCTGTGAGGGGACACCGCACACCGCAGTGCGGAGGAGGAGGGATGATGTCAGGGCACTGCAGCCCAGGGCTGTCCTACCCACCGACACAGGCAGCGGGACAGCCAGCACTAAGTTACTGATCCTGACTGCTGGGTCAACTCTGATCCCCAGATGTTATCTCACACAGACACGAAGAGAGAACCCATATTTCTCACGGTGAACTATTTATTTGCGTGCCTACCTTCCTGTCTGGCCTAATGACTGGTGTATTAATGTTTGATAATATACTTAATCATACGACATGTCTTCTGGCTAACTGTCAGACACCACAGCATTAGCAGACGTTAGTTTTTCACGTTACAAAGCGGAGCAGCTGACACTGCTCCACATGAGCTCAGGCTAACAGCATCCTCCGGCTGGACCCGCCGGGCTGACATCTGACTTACCGACAGGAGAGGTTGGAGGAGCCGCCTCAAGCAGTAGAGAAGCCGATTTTATTAACTCGTCTTTATTGCATTGTGGCTTTAATGTAACACAGGTATGTTGACGAGGCTGGAGGATCAATAATTTACGTAGAAAAGCTTTCCTTTCTTCAAATGTGTAATATACGAGCCACTTCCCGCTTCAGCTAAATTAACAAACTGTCAGTAAATCCGCAGTTACGTCGCTCTATTTTCCTTCCAGCCAGCTGCATCTTTTGTCTTCACTCAATTATTTCCTGTCTCTTCTGGCAGCTCTTTACCGGCTCAAGCCGGTATTCAAACGCGCGCAAATCACACGGCCTCGTGAGCGCGCGGACCGTCCCTCGTGAGAGTCTCTCTCTCTTTCTCTCTCTCCACCTCTCTCTCTCTCTCTCTCTCTCTCTCTCTTCATCTCTCCGTCCCTCAGTTTCAGTGCTGATCGTTAAAACGGCACCTGAATAGGTCTGTAACCTGTGTCAGCTGGGGTGTTTGCTTTTAAAGAATGTTGTTGCTTCAAAAAGCTAAATATTTATAATTTTTTACACCAATAACTCATTCTGCCAAGCGAGAGCTGCTATGACTGCTGAATGACGTGAACACGCAAAGCTAGACGTAATGCAGCTACAGCGCGTCGCCGCCTGCTAGAAGCCATGTGTACCGGGCGCGCGCCTTGGATGAACAGGTTTATTCCAGTCAAGTGCAAGCGTCCACCCTGGTGTGTGTGTGTGTGTGTGTGTGTGTGTGTGTGTACCCTCAGCTTGTTACATTTTTCTGAGTTTGTAAATATTACCTCATTAATTTTGTAAATATCAGAAAGTCAAGTTTGAATTTGTTCTCCAAAACTACAGAGGCGGGTAGCATAAGCTGCCCATTGTATGTGGGCCATGACATTAATGTCACTTATCAAGTTCGAGTAGTGTGGTATTCTGAGTTTGAGTTTCTTCTCTACATCTTCATCTACATCGTGCCCCCTTACCTGAATGGAAGTGTGACCATCAGTCAACAACACACCTGTGCATTTCCCTTACACAGCTACTAGAATGCAGATGGGCTAACAGTGAAACTTTTTTCACATTTACTTGTGAAAACTGTCACAAATAGTATTTCTATTTACAAAATGTTGATAACTCCCACCAACACCAAAGAAAGCTTTCAGAAATTCTAATTCTGTCAACTCATGGCTTGGTTTTTGGAAAACAATGAAGCCAGAAATAATCTGCCTATTTATTTATCATGGCAGCAGAATGCATATTAATATGTGGTATTTAGATATTTAAGATGGTGTAATCTCTGTGCCACACTTCCACACCATGAAAAAGCACTCTGAGAGCAGTGTTCAAGAGTCATCACGGGATGATTTAGGTGTCTTTCAGTTGAACTACTTATGTTCTTACATAAGTGGAATTTGAAATAATTTCATGAGCAAACTGTCTGACACTTTCAGAAGAAAGATATCTTTATGTCATTTTATGTTTATGCATCTGTCATAATCTTGACAAATGTCTTGATTAATTTAGCCAGTGAGTTTTGAAAAATATATTAATGACTCACCTGTCTCTGAGCTGGGACTGATCCTTTGACTAAAGTGGAGTGTACAGACCTGCCCTGACCTGGAGTAGGCTTCTATTCAGATAAATAGGGGTGTGTCTAAGGGGTGGCTATACGAGGTCCAGCCCTGAAATCTGATTGGACTCCTGTTGCAACATAAAAAAATTCAGGCATCATACTTGGTTAAGGAGCATGCAAGAGCTTGGTGGAAATCTGTCATCACAGTTTCTATAAAAAATACCTTCATTTCCAAATGGGTGTCTGTTCAAGGTAGCAATTTTCTATTAAAATCCCAGATGTAAAAAAATCTTTAACTTCAATATTCAATATTTACCAACAATATTTACCAATCAACACTGGCATGCTGATGTCAGATCAAAATAGTGGTAAAGGATATAATTGTTATACATGTGATAGTCATTGTAGAGAGGTGTTAACTCCAAATACATGTACAATTACAAAACCATTAAAACATGTTAAATAATATGTGGTCATGTCTGCAGGAGCAGCATCACCATTCTGTTCTGCTATTTTTTCCTTTTCATACACATTTGCTCCAACAGCCTTTTATTTTTCATGCAGGAAGATTAGAAGACTATCGAGACTATATGTATGTTTATACAGACCCTGATATTCCACTTCTAATCAGAATATGGACCTACACTGGGTTTTTTTTTTTCAATAAAGTTTGAAAAAAACTCAAATGTTCTTGTGTTATATTTCCAGCAGATTAGACAATATACATATATTGAAGTCGGAATCTCTAATCAGAATTATTTCAATTGGATTGAAGACATATTAGCTTTAGCTAATAACTAAAGGACCCCCACATGAGGCTCAATCATAAAGTTTGGAAAATTACTGTTTGTCCTTCCTTGTATTGAGGTCACTGGGAGGCTCAGTGCCACACCAGGTCTTGATATCCTATTCAAGATGGCGCTGACATGCCACCTGTTCGCTGTGTACTCACTGGTAATGGTGTGACCAAAGTCCCAAGTCCAACATACAAGAGGCTTGTAATGAGCAAAAGAAATTTCAATGAAAGTCAGTCAACATGTCAGTGATTGTCCTGTCGGACTGACAGGGCAATCAAATTCTTAAGAAGATTTCATGTTTGTCCTTCCACACTCTACCACAGTGCCCCTCTTAAGTTTAAAATTAGATTTGGACTATTTTCTCTCTTCTCCAACTTAGATCCTGTTGACTCACAGTGTCTTTCTTCTCAGCTATATATTTTTATATATTTTTCACATCCTTGTGAAATCCAAAAATAACCTTTTTTGTATTACAAATGAGATTTCACTATATTAGAGATATGTCTCAGTGATCTAGTTAAAAAAACATTCTTGTACACAATTGAAATTATGTGGTTTCTTACATTTGCCCATCAACACAGAGGCTTGTGTTTCTTTCTTCTACCTTTTGGGTTTAACTGTCAGTATTTTTTATCTATTGTTTGTCTTCTGCCTCTCTTCTTCTGCATCTCTCCCCTGGGATGACATACCTTTCATCCCTCAGCATTGCATTGTCCCTCCAGGTGTGAGGTTACAGCTAGTGATAACGCTCTCGCTAACTACTGAGTTATGTAATGATTGGAGCAACCAGAAGACCATAAAGGAAATACATAGTGAAAAGACCAGCTACAGAGCAGTAACTGGTAACAGTGATATCTACTGTGTACATCAGTCAGGTTTGATTATACAATGGAGTGACAACATTTGATGATATAGTAGTTTGCAGTTGAAAGCAAGAAGTAGGAATGAGAACATGTAAGCCATGAAAGTGTTGCGCTGATGGATTTTGGAGTGGTGGAAGTACTGCTGACAGGATAAGAAGCCGTAACCTTAGAGCTACATACTCCAAACAGCTTAACAGTAAAGAAGGCCTAAGGTGGCAACAGATTTGGCTCTACTGTAAAAATGCTTCGGGATTGATGCCTTCACTCGGTTTGCAAATTTCATGTCAGTAATTTGAAAAAACACAAAGGATCCCACAACTAAGTCAAGACAAGTCAGCTGAGATGAAATCCGCTTCTCTTGATGTGTGATCGCAGACAGCTTGTTAGCCTTAGCTAGCTTTGTAGTTTCCAGATTTGGGCTTGTTTTATTGACAGGGATCCAGCCACATTATTTTTGATTGGCCAATTACAGCTTATAACAGACAGAATACTGAATAGATCACTGTGTACTGCCAGCTAAACACACTTGTGCAACATTATTATCTCCTATGAATTCTCTTACTGGCTGTGAATGTTGTGAAATGTTTGCCTTGTCACCTGTGTTCAACGTGTGACCTCTCATATACACATATATCTATAAACTCCCATAGCAACCTGTGTCAATCATTAAAAGCTTATCTATAAGCTTCTTTATCGAGGGCAAAATGAAAAACCGAAAATAAAATTGAACAAGACAAATTCTTTGCTTTGCATAGCTTCATTTTCACCTCACTTTATGGGTTTATTTCTCTGTTTCTTTCAGTTGTTTTGGTCTTGTGCAATTAGCAAAATACTTTGCTCTTTTACAAATGATAATAGGCACAAACAAACATACAGTACGTACACACCTCCTGGAATGTATCCAGAAGGCATACACAGAAATATTTAATACATGTCAATGCGGTAAAATTACAATACAGAATAAGAATGATAACAATACAATTCTTAGCATGGACATAAACTAAGATATTAATGAGAAAAATAAAAATGTTGCTACAATAATGCAACTTAATAAAATATTTGTCAAGTAATAAAGCTATGAGATTGCGGTTATATTTCTGCTCCAGCATGCACCTCGGTTTTTCACGATACAGTTCTTAAAGATAAACTCCCTGATTTTTTTGATTTTTTTTTTTTCAGAAGTAGCCAACAGCATCTACAAGGTCACAAATGTCCTCTCGATTCACAGTTGATGTTTTGAAACTCAACAGTGAGCCCAGAGGAAGTTTAGAGGTACTATTGGTGCTGTGACAAAATCAGAAGTGTACCTTTAACACAATCATTATGTAACATGAGGACCAGATTGTGGTTCTCTGATATTACTACATGACATCTACTTCTTGCTCAGTGTTTTGTTTCCCACGTCAACTTGAACGTTATTCAGTGTTACTTTCTCTGGAACTGAAAAAATAACTTGGCACCCTGAAAGAGTTTTGTTTTGCTGTTCCTCTCACTCGCCAGCGCCTGTCTGTCTGTTAGTCCATTTGTCCTTCTACCCACTCATGAGCGCCTCGCCTGGCCACCTCCAGTCCCGTCGCGGCACCAATTAATCTATCAAAACACATGAACAAGACCCGTTAGTTTCGCCTACAGGATTTGTCAAATACGTCCCAGTTTCTGGTACACAGTTAAGGGGAAATTCCAGTACAAAACACACAACTCAATCGATGGTTAGGCGGCAACTTGCTCCACAAGCAAACACAACGACCACCATCATAGCCAGTGAAATCTGAAAGCTTTAGAAGATCATTGCTATTTTCCCATATACAAATTTTTTTTTTTGCCGTAATTGTCGTTTCCTGAATCTCTAAACGGTGTTTTTGAGAGTAAAGTTAGCAGGAGCCATAGGGTATATCTGATATCACTGTGTTGGTGTTGTTCGTGGAACATCAGGATCGTCATTGCAAGTTACAAAGAAGTAACAATGCCTTCGCTGCAAGCCGACATGATTGAATGGGTTACGTAGAGGACCCACTCCGGAGACATAGATTAACACCCCATTTGGAACATTTGAAAATGTTCATTATTGAGTTCATACGAAGTTTGCTTATTATTTTCCGTATCTTTTCAGTTTTCATTGCAGGTTGGTTAGGTCGAGGGAGCAGTTGTCAGTGTTACCCACTGGATTTTGTGAGACTATGGAGGGTTGACCTCAGACCACCTTGCTCCCCTGCAAGAAGAATTTGCACATTTTAAAGTTAAATTGTATTGTATTTAATGTGTGCCTCAAGTGGAGGAGTTTAAGTATCTTGGGGTCTTGTTCACGAGTGAGGGAAGGATGGAGCGTGAGATTGACAGACGGATCGGTGCAGCGGCCGCAGTAATGCGGTCTTTGTATCGGTCCGTCGTGGTGAAGAGAGAGCTGAGCCGAAAGGCGAAGCTCTCGATTTACCAGTCAATCTACGTTCCGACCCTCACCTATGGCCATGAACTTTGGGTCATGACCGAAAGAATAAGATCCCGGATACAAGCGGCCGAAATGAGTTTCCTCCGCAGGGTGGCAGGGCGCTCCCTTAGAGATAGGGTGAAGAGCTCTGTCACCCGGGAGGAGCTCAGAGTAGAGCCGCTGCTCCTCCACATCGAGAGGAGCCAGCTGAGGTGGCTCGGGCATCTGTTTCGGATGCCCCCGGGACGCCTCCCTCGGGAGGTGTTCCTGGCATGTCCCTCCGGGAGGAGACCCCGGGGAAGACCCAGGACACGCTGGTGTGACTATGTCGCCCAGCTGGCCTGGGAACGCCTTGGGGTCCTCCCGGAAGAGCTGGAGGCAGTGTCCGGGGAGAGGGAAGTCTGGGTGTCCCTGCTCAGGCAGCTGCCCCCGCAACCCGGCCCCGGATAAGCGGATGAAAATGGATGGATGGATATTTAATGTGAATCCCTCAAAGTATTTGGTCAGGTTGAGGGAACCAAAATACTTGGTTAGGTTAAGAAAATTAAACTATTTCATTAGGTTAAGGGAACAAAAACACTTAGTCAGCTTTAGGGAATAAAAACATTCTGTTACAAAAATATTTGGTTAAGTTTAGGAAACAATGGTTAAGGTTAAAAAAGACCCTTTGATAAAGTTAAACACATCTGAAAGGATAACATCTCCCATATGCTTCTTCTTCACGTCTTTTTACCCCAGAGTCGCAAAGCTATGGCTTCTCAGCAACGTGAATGTTGGTATGATGTTCTGAAGCAACATTAATCATGATGTATGAGGAACAACACCATCAAGGAGGTATCAGAACAAGCGGGCCCAAAATGTTTAAAATGGCTGATAAATGTACATGATCAGACAGGAGGCCTTTTCTTTCCCGCAGATGGCAAATGATCAGAGTGCTACTTCAGTGGAATTTCTACAAAGCCTTAATATCGTGTCCTTCTCCTACATGACGTATGTCAAATCGATGCCTTCATCTGTCTGGTAAAGTGTTTTTTGGCACTCAGACATAGGTGTCTTTTATGTAAATGAGCTTGGTGGAGTCTGCTATGGAAAGTTCTGCAGTGCTGGTGCAGTGTTATCCCACCTGGTGCACCGTTGGCGAAGAGCTGTAGCAGAATGATGAGGAAGCAGTGAAAGTGTGTTTCCTTTTCTGTCACAGGCTGTATCACTGCTGGTTTGAGCTTGTTTTGCTTTTGAAGCTCAATTAATGACAGTTGTGAGGGACACTCGCATCATTTATTCTCGTATGATTATATATGTATATATGTTTATATTGAGTCTTTTATTTAGTCTGACACATCTTACTATTTGAATAATATGCCCCTTAAATAGCAGGAAAAATCATGTGCCATTGACTTTAGACCAGATTTTTGGTTTATGGCACTGTCACTTTCCGCTGCCTGTATATAGCAATGCGCCATCAATGCGCCAGACCAGACCTCATTAAGACCAACCTGTCCATGCCTGCCAACCGATGAGCGCAAGTTTTTACACATTGCGGGCGCCAGAGGTGTGGACATTCCTCAATGAGAAGATGCATTGCAATGCGGACATGGAACGTTCTGCATCGATGCAGAGACAGAGCATAACAGAGGTCTGCGTCTTATGTTGATTGTTGATTGTCCAGCCTCAGCTTGACAATATAGTCCAGTTGCTCCCATGCTTTGAATTGTGGCCGGACATTAGACTAACATTACTCATATAGGAGGTATCTGCATGTAACAATCCCAACGAACTTGCTGAGAAGTACAAACTGGACGAGACTCACACTGAGTGTGACTTCTGCCTCACAACAATTACTAATCACATTAGACATTTTCAACTGAAGCTAATATCTGCAGCCAGATATTAGATCTGAGGAGGCACTGTTAACTTTGCCGTCCAACTCTGAGAGAGGTTTGTGCAGCAGAGTCAATAAACACCTCTTCTTAAAGCTGCTATGTGAAAACAACATTATTGTAGATTACAACAAATGTGAAAGGCACTGCTGATGGATAAATGTCTTGTTTGTGTAATGTTTATGTACTGCGGTACAGATATTGAAAAGATGCAGCTTTTATTTTGTAGACTGCTCTAGTCTGATTGTTGGAAGGACTTTCTGAATAAAACATGAAATGACACTGTGCCACGCACCACTTTGCATCGGGCATTAGTAAGGGCACTTTATGTTAAAGCCGCTGCAAGGAACTTTGATTTAGTGTCTGGCGGTACCTCTGCTGAGCGTTACCACCTCCTGTTAGCATCCGGCTAGCATGTGCATTTGTTTTTGGAAGCAAGCGAAAGAAGAAGCAACTTATTTTGAGTATATTTTTCATTTTTTCAAACACAGTTGTTTGCAGGATGCACAGTGATGATTAAAGTATCTATTGGTGGCTGTATAAGATTATAACTGTAATATGGCGATGGTGAAACAAAGTGTATGTTGCATTAGTGCCGTAGCACAGGACTTCAGAACAGCTCCTTTCGTCAGCACACCACCATGAAAGGTAAATAAAAGGTCATTTATTTTATGATTTATCTGGCCCATATAAACTGGTCTCTGATCAGCTTTGGGCATAAGAAATACAATATTCAAATAGCCAATCATCTCACTGATGGTCTGGTTTGCTTATGTACGTCATATAGAGGTATCAGTAATAAATTGATTTATTTCATGACTGTTTCATAACCAGTTAAAGATTACTTTTTTTTTACATTTAATGTATTGGGATTAGGCTCAGCCTTGAACTGTGCTGAAGGAACTGAGTGAGGAATGTTACAGATCTGACCACTTCAGGTGGCTTTTATGTAAAACTGACTCAGCTGCTTATTCAGACACAAGACCTGCATATCAAATTACCATCAGATCAATGTGAAGAGGTGCATTTCTGAATGAATCTTATTAGAGGTTTTTAATTTCATGGGTGTCGTTACAGTCATCTCAATGACATTAGACTACATATGAAACCCCTCAATGTTCAACAGCAGCACAAACTGCAGCCTCCAGAATAATCACCAAGTCCAGCTGTGTCCTCAGTTAAGTCCAAAGACTGTTTTTTGATAATAATGTTATAATGTTGATATTAAAGAAAGTGGTCATCTTTTTTTTTAACTGTGCCAGAGAATCACTAAGCTTGCAATCTCAGTATTTCTGTTAGAGTAGACCTGTTGTGCGAGAGCTAGCTACAGCTGACAGTTAGCACTTCTGGATGCTCACAGGGGGAAACTCGTTCTCGTCGTCCAAACACACAGGTCCTGCAGCGAACTCGTGTTCCGGGATGACTTCCCCCTTCTTTGCTCCACCATCTTCAGAGTAACCTGGGTACAAATAGATGAAGGAAGCAGACACATGATTAGATGAGTCTGTGTGGACTCTCTGGAAGTCTGCTGAAAGTCCTCCTGACGGCCCTTTTGGACCGGATGAATCTGGACAGTGCTCAGCACTTGCAGACTTCCCGCAAATGCGCCCACACAGTCTGTTCAGTCTGCGAGAGCGGTGATTTGGATACATAAAAACCCTTCATGTTAACACACAGTTGGAGAAAAATGTCTACTAACCGGTGAGAGTTGCAGTGACGGGACCAGAGGCTGGCAAGGCAGCGGTCGCAGCATAGGATGGACAAGTCTGTGTCTCCGTCACCTCTGACCCCTCTGACTCTGTTCCTTCACCCTGGTCATCATCAACCCCGAAAAGTCTACGAGAGGAGGAGAAAGAGAAACGCGAGTGGACAGGAGGAATAACAGGAAATCAGCTTTACACTTGTCATTTGTTTTCTTGAGTTTTTCACACATCTGTCAAACACTGTGAATATTTGTGTTGAAGTCAAGTTTTTACAACTTTGCCTAATCCTCTAACACATCATGGTGTTCAGGCGCTCGCTACAAGTGTTTAATGTAGATGCTAAAAAATGACATTGTGCTGGTTGCACGACACTGTAAAGCAGGTAAGGGGCCAATCAATCATTATTTCTTAGTTTACTGGAAAGTAAAAACTAGGCCCACTTCTATTCAACTAAAGATTCTGCTGTTTGGGTAAACACAGCTTTGGATTTGTTCATTTAAGTCATGTATCTTGCAGGGCTCTCTCCTCCCTTCATCTTGTTAAACCTAATGTTTAAACATGTAGTCAGCAACCTCATCAAAGTCAAACAATATAAAAGTAATGTAACTTGATTACCTCTCCTTACTTTTAGATACAATGGTATCAAACTAGTACATCACTCTTTATTTTCAAATTGTACTCCTGTTTTTACTAAATTCTTTATCTAATTACATCTTTTATTCTGTAACCGTAACTGAATACAGTTTCCTTTCTTTTTGTATCCTCATTATGAAATTCAGTTGCATGTCTTCCTTTACTCCCCAAGCCTGCCCACCACTCTGAAGTGGTGCCTCACCTGTGCTTGTAGGCCAACATGCACTCTCCTCCATCCAGTGGATCTATATTATAGATGAACAGCTGGCCGTCTGCCGTGGCCACCAGCAGTCGTGGAAGCTTCTGGATCCTGAAAAATCACAATGAGTGTCCATTCGATGTTTAGGAACAATCACAGCCATTCAACCCAGCCAAAGAGAGGTCAAACAGGCCAACATCTCTTCTCCTTCAAGATATTAAAACACTGATCCACTTACAAGGAGACATACACAGAATGAAAGAGTGTAATGTGAAGAGCGCTCACATAGCCAGGGTGCAGACGTTCTTCTGGCCGGATGTGAGGAGGTGAACAGTGGCGAAGGCCCGGTCCTGGCTCATCATGCCCGATACCTGAGCAGGGAAGTAGCTGCTGGCTGCTGAGAACATCTTCCCCACGTAGGCTGTCCAGGAGGCAGCATCATCCCCTCCACTGAAGACAGGGTCACAAGCAGTCTTTAGTGAAGGCCATCGGTGGTGTCAAATTACAGTTCATTCATTTTACATTTTTACTTTCATATCTGAATGTGCTCAAGAACTCACATTAATAGAAATTTCAAATTAAAGTGATTGTTTTAGACTAAAATTCTGGTCATTTCTGACAAACTGCTCCTTTAAGTTATGAGAGGTTGAGAACCCCTGCTTAACAACAGGTTCATCCCACAACTTGCAACACGGTTATATTATCTTGATGTATTTACATTGTGTGTGTGTGTGTGTGTGTGTGTGTGTGTGTGTGTGTGTGTGTGTGTGTGTGTGTGTACCTTGGTCCCATTTGCTCCAGTTTAAAGATATGCACCGTCTCTGTGTTGCTGGATGCACAGAGGAACTGGCCCTCGTGGCTGAAGGATAAAGAGCTTATATTGACGTACCTGCATACAGACACAAACACAAACACAGAAACAAGCAAAAACAGGATTAACTTTACCTATCAGTAGCCTAGTAGATCTAGGTTCTTTAGTAAGGTTTATATCATTAGCTGTGCTTATACATTGGACACTGTATATCCTCATGTTGCAGCGCAGATCTAATATGAACTCTAACCTCTTCATGCCTCTGCGGAACTCAAACAGACGCTGGCCCTCAGGAATGGAGAACACTCGGATGACGGTGCCCTGCAGAGACAACAGCCAGTGAGCTGATAACTTTACAATGGTTCACCACAGGGACATGTTTTCTAGCAAATTCTTCCTTGACATGTGAAAAATAGATAAATAAATATTTATGTTAGGAACTTGGTGGTTTAGAGCAGCTGCTCTTCCCTCATGATGATCTTCAGCATCCGTCCATTTATAGTCTTTCATGTAATGTATACAAATCTAAAGCCCTGCTATCAGCATGTGAGACTACAACGCTCTTGTATCCAACAATACAAAAGCTTTGACAGAAACAATGTACTGATGATTTTCCTATTACTAACAGAGCCATAAAGGTATAAAGTCTGACGTCACAGTGATTAGAGGAAAGAAAGGATGAATTCCCTCAGGAGCAAGAATGTGACATGTGGTTGAGTTTATGCACCCACTTCAGAAGAGGTGTATGCTAACGCCATAATCATGACTTCAGCTTAAAAGAGGGTGAAAAATATCTTGGGATTTCTGGACGTCTGGAGACTTCGATGATGCCTGACAAACTATATGGGGTGAGATTTTTCATTTTTGGGAGAACCGTTCTTTTAAGATGGAGATTGTTCAAAGAGCGCACATCTCATGCTATATTTCTATTTCTACTTTGCACAGAGCATCTGGAACATCAACAATTTCCTCCCGGGGAGTATTCTCATTCTGATTCTGATTCTGATCTCATGGTAATATGCCTCTTAGAATTTGGAAATTCCCTGGTATGTATGAATGAATGGTGAATGTAGCACTCGAGGAAAAGTCACAGAAATCACAAGAAATGAAACAAGTATTAATCCTATGGGGAACGTGAAAATACAGAGCAAACTGACTGGAGATTCAACCTTAGCTTTTGAACTCCCTTGCCATGGTTGAAAGTGCTGGTCCAAGAAAAACTATGGTCTGATGGTGCTGTAAAAGGGTAATGTTAGAAAGTCATCACAATAACAGGGAATCATCCTCTGGGGACCATGAACATCCACCACAGGAAGTGCTGGATGGACAGACGGTTGCTCTGGGACTAACTAAATGTAGCGTATGCCTATCTGAGGGGGTTAGTCAGGCTCATCAAAGGACTGTCTTACCCGCTCTGAGGCACTGGCCAGTTTGGTGGCCGAGGAGTTGAAGGTGAGAGCTGCCAGAGGACTGTCATGAGCTGGGATCATGGTTACTGTGCTCTGAAACAAGGAAGAGGACAATGAAGGACACAGGGAGAAAGAGAGTTATCCACACTGATACAATGGTCATGTCATTAAGACTAGCTTTGGTATATACATTGCCGTGAAGAGGAATCAAATTAAAACAAGGAGACTAAAAAAATCCAGAAGCTTTAAATATCCCAATAATCAACACATCTACACAAAGTATTGTGTTTGTATCAAAGGCTGCCAATTTAGACCTTTTTTCTTATTCTAAGCTGATACAAAACTGAGTCATGACAAAGAGAAGTAAGACTGTATGAAGCAACAGCCTGGAGGGATGTGTTCTCTGTCTGGCTGAGTTCACATGAACAGCCAGCATGTGGCAGAGATCAGCTCACACATTTCCAGGAATGAGAAGTAACCTGAGGTAGTCTGAATCTGAGGAAAATCCAAAAACATGACACGGTTTCACCTGACAGTGGAGGAACAATAAGAGCTGGTTGCTGTGAGCAAACAATACACACTGGAACAGAGTGAGAAACTTAACACTTCTGTATACAAAGAACAGACTGTTGTGAAAGATTAACTTTTCCTGGTATTTCATGTCGTACTCCATAGTATCACATCTACTCAATGTCCAAATAAGTCCCTACCCACCTGAGTCACATGTCTAGCTCAAAGTTACCCCCTGGTAGGTGCTCAGTAGTGCCACCAAATCTCTAATCCTCCTCCAAGCTCACTGTTCCTGAAATCCTGAAACCACAGCATCTGTGGCACCATTCCCAAAAGTAAAAAAGGCTTCAGAGCTGTAGTCCAAAAACACAGCAGGGAAGGTGCCATCAGAACTGCAGATAAACAAGTACGAGAAAACAGGAGGAGACCGGAGAAGATGACCTCAGACAAAAGTTCCTCAGAAAGCACAGTCTCACACTGCGTCCCTGTTTTCATTTATGTTTATGCAATAAGTTCAGTTTCAGGTGGGAGACCTTCCATTTATGCGATTGCAAACAAGTGTTGAAAGCGTTTTGACCCACTGTTTTTTCATTTCAAAGAGGAGAGCAGTTTGTTTCAACCTTCTAAATTAAATAACTAGAACTCACCTACAGCTGAACTCTTCCATAACGGCAAACTGCATACCTCAGCAACGTGAGGTGGTTCCTAGTTATCACACATTTGGTTCCGTCTCAATTAAAAACCATAAGTAAGTCAAAATAAACTATATGTAAACTATACACTAACCTTGATGTAAAAATGAACTGTATTATATGTGAAACAGCAAGTAAAACCAAACAATACTCAACCATATGTAAAACTACATGTTAATTATCTATAACATAATATGTAAACCTATATAACTAGAAATAACTAGAAATTAAATGAAATTGGTGAAATGGAAAATGGAACAGCTTCGATTATTACGATGTATAATATTTCATCTCATCTCATCCAAAGAGATACTGTCTCATAGCCCATGGAGACAAGCCGATGAGTACTCTCTAGACATTGACTAACCGATTACAAGTTTTCACAAAATATATAGGTTAATCCTTTCACAACTAAACAGCTATTGATAGAATGAGACAGGTTTGTTTTGATGAGATAAGTTTTTGTCATTTTGGCCTCAACTAATAATTATTTTCAATGTTGATTTATCTTAATCAATTCGTTCTTTGGTCAACAAACTGTGAGAAAATGGTAATAAAAGTAAATATAATCATATATTTTGATCTATGTTTTTCCCAGAACCCAAGATGACATCATCAAATGTTTGGTTTTGTCCACAACCCAGAGATATTCAGTTCGCTGTCATAGATGAGTAAAGAAACCAGTAAGTACTAATATTTAAGAGGCCTGAATCTTCTTAAAAATGTACTCAAAATGATGAATTAATGAGATGGTTGCAGGCTAATTTTAAAGCTGACAGATAATCGAAAAATTGACTAATCGTTGAAGCTTTAGTTATTGTAATATTGTATCTTCAAAATCTAATATTATGTTGGGATTGTGTTATAGCAAAAAGATTTTGTGTAATATTGTACTTTTAAAAAAAAATCTTGACAAGAAATGCCAGCACTGTGAAAGAGTGAGACACTATTTTGGCGTAAAAATCTGTCTTGTCTTGCCTTATAACAATACCAAGAGAGTTTATTGATATATGTATTGGATTCTACTGTATGTGTTAGGCTGACAGACACATTAGATACATTAAACAATTTAACTGCAATAAGAGAGAGAGTGAGGGACAGAGAGGATGATATATATAATAATGACCTGTTCTCTTACCAAACTGTTGGCATCATACACTATGATCTCCCCAATGGTGGCACTGCCGGGGTACGCCAGGTAGGAGTTGGAATGGTTGATAGACAGAGCACAGAGACCTGCAAGAGGATTAGAAGGAAAAAGAGTAATTGTCAACTTTACTCCGAATAGTGGTTCATAGCACGGCCAGCCAGGAAACTCAACCATCAGTTTGTGGACGGGGGACTAAGACTGCTACACCATTCCAAACAAGTAAAACATGAAGTTGGACTCAGGGATGGACTCATAGTTTTTCAGACAGGTTCAGATTGTGGGTCTGTTTGATTATCAAACTCCAAGTGAAAGATCACAAAAGTCACGTGGATGATAAAATCAGTAAAGATGTTGTAATTACACAGTTTGGCCATTATATTAAATTGGCTTCAACAACGCTCGTCCTGGGGGCATGGATCGTGCCCCCTTGACATAGACAGGATTCTTGGCTGAGCCTGATCTACATTGTGGTGCTGCACCACCTTTACCTTTCCAGCAGTTTGAAAATGACACATAACACACAAGCTTTACAAAGGTCTTGAGAAGACGAAGCGTTTATTCACTGACAGCTGTAACCTACAGCGTACAATAACTGCAAAATTGACAACTTTCTGCTAAACTTTACCGATTCTATCTGATTGCTCTCTCTCTCTCTCTCTCTGTTGCTAAACCACACACTTACTAAATGGCCTGTCTCTTACCTGAGGGGTTGGACGGAGTGTTGAGCAGAGTCTTGAGCAGCTTCATGTCTTTGATGTTGTGAATATAAATGGACTCTTCAAGGCACACCACAAGCCTCTGCAATACACGGCATATTACAGGTGATTACACTCTGGTATAATGCAATCAACCTTGGATTCTGTGGCCGACATCACAACCACACTGTTCACAATGAATTCCGCGAAAGAAACTCAAAGCGGCAGTTCCACCCGCGGCTCCCAGTGACATGAAGCACTTGTTCACTTCATCAAAACATGAGCTCACATTTCTGTCAACAGGCCTCTTATTATGTCATGACAGTGAGCTTGCAACCTGTAGATATCAAAATCTATCACCGCCAAAATGCATTTGCAGATGAACTGATTTTTGTTACAGCACTAAATAGTGCCATCTAACCAGCAACAACAAGCTTTGGTTCCTTCTTGGCGGTCTCACAATGTTAGGGAGTCCATCTTAAACAATAGAAGATTTACAGCTATCAAACATTGAAGATGAGTCTGAATTAGGGGCTGGAACTTCTCTCTGGGAGAGCAACAGACATAGGTGTCATTCAGACGTTGTCATAACTTCTTTAATACTGTAACAGATTTGGGTATGAGCAAGTTTTTTTCTACTTTTTTTTGTTCTTGAAATTACCTGCCAACAAGGAACGTATAAAAAGGACAAGGGTCATTACATCACTGCTGCCAGAAAAGTTTCCTGTCGCCACACTTCTCTTTATCTCACCTGTCTCAATTTCACAGGTTTACAACCTGGATGATGGAGGTATCTGTATTTTGGTTCGTGTTATAATCTTTGCCAAAGAGGTTTTGTTTTCACCCGTGTCCGTTTGTTGGTTGGTTGGTTTGTCAGCAGAATTGGACAAAAAAACTATTGAACTGATTTACCTGAAACTTGGATGGAGGACGGGCCTTGGACTAGAATGGACCCCTTTAACTTTTGGTGCTGATCCAGATAAATGGACAGCTTCAGGAATGTATTCTCACTTTCTTTAACAATGTGAGATAGGGCTTTCTCAACATTTTCCTTAACTTCTCAGGGAATAAGGCGTTGATCTTGATGAAAAAAGTCAGGTGTATTTAGGTGGCTGTGAGTACTTCTTACTTTCTGCAGGAGCTGAATTATATGGACATACTATACGTGTGCTCACACAGGCTGCCTCACCTGTCTGTTGAGCTTGACAGCCAGGATGTTGTTGGGGTAGCTGTAATTGCAGATCTCTGTGCCCTTCTTGAAGTGGTAGATGTTCATGCGCTGTGGCATGGTGGTGCTCACCACGACTACCAGACTGCTAGAGAACAGACGCTCCACGATGTAGACATCTGGAGTTTCTGCTTGGGGGAAACAGGGAGCAGACAGAGAGGCAGAGACAGAGACAGAGACAGAGACAGAGACAGCGCTTTAACCAGACTATCACTTACTGTACAGTCAAAGGCAGTTAAAGGAGAGCACAAGAGAAATAAAGCAAGCTGACCAAACCTCTTTAGTCTCAGGTCAGGGAAGACATTTTTCAAACTGGGTGACTGGGTATCATCAAGTTCTAAAGTTTGGACGAATCCCTCCTGCATTCAAATTTTCAATTAATCAACCACTAAAGTTAAATCATTGTTGTTGTTTCCTTCATCAAGTTCCATGCATTCTTTACAGATAAATTATATTTTAATCACAATTGAGTTTCATGGGAATCTGTTCAGTAGTTTGTGTTTAATCCCAATAACTAACCAACCAACAAACAGACACAGGTGAAAACACTGCCTCCGTGGCAAAGATAACAATTGCAGTATAGAAAGATTGTAACAAGTTGTCTAGACTTTTTGACCCTATTGTATATCAGCCGAGCAATATATCTGTCAGGCTCTACAGCTGATTGTGGTTTATTACAGATATATTAGTATATCAGGCAATAAGTAACAAATGAACTCTTTAGTAAGAAGAAAACACTCCAATATTTACACATTGCATAATCCAACCTCAACCAAATAGACAGTCTAAGAAATGAACAAGGTGATGATACAATTGCTCAACAACGGATCACAGAACCACAGATAATCTTCCAAACACAACATATTCCAGATTATATCATACAGCACATCAGACTGGACCTGACGCTGCAGACTACAGACCAAACATGCCTGTTCTGAAGAAACTCTTCATTGCCATGGGAGGCTGCTGTAAAAAAAAAAAAAAGAAGTTCATGAGCACTGTGTAATTACTGCAAGCTCGGCCTTGTCTGAGAATACCAGTCACAAAAACCCCCAAAATAAGGCCGTGACAGTTGTGATGTGGAGAGGCAGAATTGTCAGAGTTCTCATAGCTGGGATAATGAGTGCTTGCGTTTACATGCACAGAGAATTCCCTTCCTCACCCAGTTATTCATGGAGCCAGCGTGCATACATCATGATCAGGAACTCAGTATCATAATTATACTGATTTTAGTTTCTGGTGAGGTCATACTCTGATTTAGCAGGAACTGGGTAAGATGTCTGATATATCTGGATAAAGGGACAGATCATGGAAGTTTTTTTAATTTCTTTAACATTGTATCGGGCTTCTAAACTCTGTGTGGGAGTGTCCTTACAGAGCTGTTAAGGACATGTGTGAGCTCTGAGTTGCAGCGTCATTAGGGCCACTTGTTTGTTTTTTTGTTTGGTTTTCTTTTGGCAGCTTTTAATGACACCTCTGTATCTTTTGACTCATCACTATATGGGTATACTTTGATTACACTAAAAAATGTGACACGGAGAGTTATCTAGTACTGTCGTGGAGATCATTATTTCCATTGTATTTTCACTTTGCTACTCTTGTGTTCTAAAAGACTGAGGAGGAACAAACAGTTGGAAAGTTAACTCTTGGCAAGAGAAAGAAAGAAGAAGAAATAGAAAAAGAAAGCGGATTTCATAAACAGATGAGCCTTAATAAGAGCTGGACCTGTGTATGAACAATAGGCAGCTTATGTACTGTGGGTACGTGGAACCAGTGTTTGTCTGTCTTCCACAAACTCAGCGTTCCTTTTATGGAAACGCTGAGGAGAGGTGATGTGGCCTGAAGTGAGCTCATCCACAGCAGACGGGTTACATCAACCACAACTGCTCACAGGGTTTTCATCCTGTCTGACACCAAAAAGAATGGAACTCAGTGATCCATCAGGGACACGAGGATGGTTCTGGAGTCCCTGCTGCCATCGTAACTGTGTCTCTGCCAAAAAACACTGTAACAGAGCCAGCATGGAATGGACCGTGTTGTATGATTAGCCAGTTTTCCAGAGAAGTCATGAGCATGTGTTTAATAACTGTGGCACTGAAATGTAATTTTTAACTAAATGTGGATGGATGTTTAGCACACACTGATGTAACTTGCAGTCAGAGCTCATACTGACCACTCTCATGGATACAGTCCAGTTTTTCCACCATGGTCAAAGAAAACAGCTTGTAGCCAGTCTTTGTTCCCAGGGCCAGTGACCTGCAACACAAACGCACACACACACACACACACACAAATAAACAGACATACTGTCAGTACAACTGGAAAGCATCTCGCTTGAAATACACCTTAAATTTTGGGTGACTTCACTTCGACGTTATCGCATTTATTTCCTAGGTCCTTCCTGCAGGGAGCCTCCTAGTGGTGAACAATGTCACTCATAAGGAGTGTGATCAGCTGAAGTTGAAGTCAAACACCTCCCTCTCTCTCTGGGTCTTTCGACCTCATGTAACAGGCCTTCACGGATGGTTTGGTTCTTAGTGCTCTAAGTATGGAGTATCTTTCATGATCAGAGGTAATAAATAACTCTAGCACACGCTGGGTTGTAGTTAAATGCTACAAGTACATATGATAGACAGACCTTAAGTTAAATAGGCACTCCACAGTAAAGTTCCGATTAATGATGTAAAGGAGTACAAACAGCCTATGAGTTGCATAATGTCTTCTGTAGCTCAAGAGGGCCTTTGTTAAAGGATAAGTTCACCCAAAAAATGTAATTCTATCATTATTTACTCGCCTCATACTGATAGAAAGTCGGGGAAATTTCTTTGACGCTATATGGAGCTGTGCAGAGTTATCTAAAAAAATAAAAATAAAAAATCAATTGTTGTTTAACGTTTACAACAAGTCCCCATCCACTTCAGTTGTTAAGGAGAATACTGCAACACCGTTTTTCTGTAAAGCTCCAGAAATTTTTTGGGGACTATGACACTTCACTTGACTTTCCATCAGCATGGGGTCGAATCAAAAAAGAACTGAATTTTCACTTTTGGGAGAAGTTTTCACACATACCCAAATGTCATCAAACAACTAGTGACAACAAAGATTGACGTCTGTGTCTCCACGTGTCGCCTGTGTCTCTGCAAAAAAGCTGTACTTGATCACACCACAAAGACTGCAATCGACAGCCAACTGTGTGCCACAGACGCCCTCATCGCATACATTTGGTGTTTGTCAATACTTACCTGTTGACATATAGCCCTCAGGAACACTCATTAAATGCTCTTCTGCTGTCTTGTCAAACACAGTAGCCAACCTTCTGTCACTTCCCGTCTCACGTTAGCTTATTTGTAGCCACTGTATTTGCAGCCTCAACTAACACTGCAGTCCAGACAGACAGTTCAGCCTGTTTGAGAGAGGCATCGGTTCATTTTTACGCCGGTCATTTTTTTTTTTATTGGTGTCTTCATTCCCCTCTGTGAGGATCTGTACATTCCTGTTCTGTTTCATCCTGTTTCTGAGCAGGAGGAAACCTGCAGAACCCTCAGAAAATACAGCTTTCTCTCTCATCTCCTCCCTTTATGTAAACAAGAGTTGATTGCAATTTAGGTGGCTGGAACAAGACATTACGCCAAGGGAACGAGTCATTATCTCTGGAGACAAAGTGTAAAAAATCATGAGCCTGCATTTTTCTGTTGTCTGAACACTGTTACTGCCATATGGGCTTGAGCTTTGCACGTACAGACATACACATCCAGCAAGCCTTTCCCTCACAATATAACGCTCTTATCTTGGAGTACTCAGCACTTTAATCTGTTATTGGCAGGTCTGTGCCTTACATCCTGTTTATTGTGAAACAATAAAGCTACATTTACATTTACATTTAGGGCATTTAGTAGATGCTTTTGTACAAAGCGTCTTACAGTAATTCATACAAACATTCATACACTGATGGCGGTGGCTGCCATGCAAGGTGCCGACCAGCACATCAGGGGCAGTTTTGGGTTCACTGTCTTGCCCAAGGACACTCCGACATACAGACAAGGGAAATCGAGCCAGCAACCTTTCAATAGCAAGACACTGGCTCTACTCCTGAGCCACAGCAGCCCAAATGTATTTAAAGCTACCTTATGGACTGTATGTGCATTGTATTGCCTAACAAGGGGGGCTTGGGCTTGACTGTCAAAGGTTTTAATCCTGAGCCACTTTTTAAAGCAGACCATTACTCAGCACTTGTTGCTCATAGTAAAATATGAGTTGCTAGGGAAGTTTTTCCCTTGGAGGGCAAAACTGAATCTTAATAGTGGGCCATAGGCCAAGAGCAGGCAACTATTGTAGTTTATTGTTAAGGTGCAAAAAGGTACTGGCATCCTTAAAGGAACAGTTCACCCAAAAATGGATATTCAGTCATCATTAATCCTCCCCATGCTGATGGAAAGTCTATTAAGGCCGTACGGTGGTCGATGGGTGCAAAATCACAACGGCACAACCTGTGTTTTCTGACGTGCAGTGGTGTTTTCTGACTGGCTGTTGTGATTTGCACCCGTTGGCCACAGTATTTTCATCCTCTACAAAACATTTCTGGAGCTTCACAGCTCACAGGGTTGAAGCATTCTCCTAAAAAACTGAAGAAGCTAGGCAAAAATAAACCCATAATTGGCCCCACTTTCATCCAGCAGCCCAAAGATTCCTAATGTATTTGAAAAGACGTTATTTACAAACTTGCATTGTGGTCGAACTTGCCCACTTCAGGGCATGCCCGTTAAAGCTTTTAGCTTAGCAGCTGTGTGAAGATTTTGGCTTTCAGAAGGGTTTTTCTGTTGTTTTTACTTCAGTTGCTGTGAAGCTCTTTTGAAGCGGTTTTGTGGATATATGCATTGTATATGTGCTTTCAATGAGCATGGGGGTGAGGAGATGATGACAGGATCTTTTATTTTTTATTTTTTTTGGGGGGGGGGATTGTTTAATTGATGGACTTCCTGAATGTCACTGTGCCCAAGCTTGCTTAGATTATATAAAATAGTAATTAATTAGAGATCATTTTAACCTCACAATATGTAATATGTAAAAGCTGTAATATGATATATTTTCTTCAAATGTATTTTGAAATTTAATTTAGCAAGAAATATGAATTGAAATTCAACCTTATTGGCCAACTTTGGCAGCCCTTCCCTAGAAACAACTGGTAGACACTGCCATTGAGCAAGGCACTGTGAACACCCTACTGATCCAGCCGTTTCAAAAACATTGAGCCTTGTTAACTCTAGTTTGTGTGTTGCCTGTTACGTCCTACATTTCCCATAATGCAACACCCCTCAATCTGTTTATAGGTTGTAGTCACGTGACTATGACATCATCTCTGTTATTTTCTCAAACTTTCTGAAGCTTCTCCTTATCCACAGAAGACATTATGGGCTACAGCTGTCTCGACTGGCTGAATGCTACTGTCCAACATAGGCAAACTGATGGCATGTAAAAATGGTGAAGTGCCCCTTTAACTGCATGTATGGGCATAAGGCAGGGATGTAGCCTAGATGGGAAACAGCTGGCTTCATTAATTTGGCAATAACTGAATTACCTTCAAACACCGTCATGTTGAAGGCAAAGCCGTGTGCATGTGTCTAATTTCAGGGGGAAATCAAGCAGGATGAGTCTAGTTTGTCTTTGACTCATCAGTTTGCTTACGTGGAGTCTTGGTTGAAAGAGGCGCAGCCAAACCGGATCCCCGGTCCGCCCGGTCCGCCAGGCCCGTCTGCTCCCTCTCCGCTCTCCATCCCGATTCCCAGCGACCTCCTTCCCTCCCTCCGCCCTGGATTGGAGGCCTGGGATCGGCTGCACCTCTTCGCTCGATGTCGGCGGAAGACGGCTCCAATTTGGGAGAAATGTGGACCGAGTGATGTGTAAAGTGGGCGCTCGAGGCAGAGCAAGCCGTTTGCTCGCTAGAAATTAATTTAAATTCCGTTTCAGTGCCGTTATTTTAGAGGACGGTTATCCGGAGCCTGGAGGAAAAGAAGGGGAAACGAAGCAAAACAAGAACAGCTGACGGCGCTACGTCGCATGTTCGCCTCCTCCGATTGGTTCGTAGTGAAACCATGTTGCCGCTGTTCGCTATTTTGATTGGTCAAGCGTGCAGGAGTGTGTTTGTTATTGGCTGCTAGGGTGGAGCTGGCTTTGTTTGTGTCTGTCCATTCATGTCATGTAGTCTAGTTAAATCCCAACAGTCTCTACTGTGGCCAAACACTGAACACATTTTTTTTTTTTTTATGTTTTCGTTAATGCAGTAACTCTCTCTCTCTCAAACATGATTACATTTTGTAATCGTTAAAATTGGTGCACATGGCTCAAATTCAAATTCCATAACTTTAGTTTGAATAGATGTCACAGAACACAGGAATTAAGTCGGGGGACTTGCAACGAATAGACGACGGGGGAACTTGAGAAGCGGCTTGATGCAGTGTTCTACTTTAATTTAATTCAACGCAGTTTTAATCCTAACTGGGTATGCCGAATTTATCCGAACATCCTATTTATCCAAGAAAATGTATTTCTCCCTGTTGTTCAATGCGCGTATCAGCTTATACTGACGCTTATACGTCAACTTAAAATGTCAGATTATTTACAGAAGTTTTTAATTAGTGTCACTCAAGAAATTAAACATACTCAAACATTGTGACTGCTATGACCAGTTACATTCAATCTATAAGAATTGATTATCCTGTTTTGAAGAAATCAATAGGTCCGAAGTCCTGCTGTCCAATCTACAAATCCCCCTAACAACACTGTTGGGCTTTTCCCTGAAGAGGGCAGTAGCTACAGGAGTGAGCAGAGGTTACATCCTCAAAACCTTGTGACATCAAAATGCTGTAACCCTCCAATGACACCTAGTCCAAACTTAAACCCTGGAGTTGAACACGGGCTACCACAAGGTGTGCTACAAGAAAATATTCATAAGGCGATCTATATTGGATTTTTTTGTTAGTCTTGTATATTGTTGTTGCAATAATGTATTACATTTCAGCTTATCAAGCTGTGTCTTATTATATAATGTCAAGACATAATTAAAACTGTTTTATTCTTAAAGTGAGAATTTTGCCTATGTTGTAACCATGATGACATTGCCAGGGTTATTTTACCTTTGGGACATCATCAGTTTTCACTGGCTGAGTTCTATTAATAACCAGCAACGATAAAAATGGTGTGTCAGTTCATCAAACTAGCCCTTTTAGTAGAAGTAAACTACAGCAGAAGAGGCACCAGCGTAATGACAAAAGTAAAGTAATAATCTCCAGACAGATATCAAACATATAGAGTAAAGTTCTTACAAATGAGAAGAACATCAATACAGTGAATACACAGCATGGAAATATGAAGAACATGTCACCACATTATGTGGTCTGCAAGTATCCTCTTTATTTATTTCTTGGACAAATATCACAATGCTCTGATTGTTTTCCAGTTACTCAAAAGCACATCAGTAGTCCCATATTTACGCACATGGCTTTACTGGCAGTTATATTCCACAGAGGAGTGGTTGATTCAAGGATGTGTTGGCCGGTTCAGCTTCTATAACACCTCAAGGACTGCTGTGGTGTCTCAGTGCTGTAGAATAAGAGGACAAACATGTTAGATTTGATTTCAGCAGATAGCAGTAGATTATGTACCTGGATGTTTGTGTTGCAGCTGATGATGGGCACAGACATTCAACACTTAACCTGTAGATAGTGCTCTCATCAGAATGTTGTCAGCATGAAAACAACCTCTGTCAAAATTCAATCATGGGTCTGTTGAATGGCATTATTCAACGTGAATGTGAAAAAATGTGAAACATTTTTGTATACCATCATACAAAAATCATTTTGATCTATAATGATGAATACGATTGAATTTTGTTCATGTAAGTGACAGAACCATTACTATGATAAGAACCTCATGACAAAAAGTATACTATTTGTGCATACAATGTCAGTGTGTGTGAAAGCTTTATTCTTGACCTAGGAAACAGTAGCTGCCAATATTACCAGCACTACCTCAGCATACATAAAAAGTATGTAAGCATGTAAGGTTGCAGTACAACCAGCACTGCTCCATATAGACCTCACCTTGCACTCTGCACTGTGCAATAAGCCTGTACAAACTCATTCCCACACCAATATTTATTATCTATATTTAAAAATCTGTATATAAAAATTTGTTGCTAATTTTTTTGCACTATTCATGTAAATATGTATATACGTCGATTCTATTTTTCTTTCCTTTTTAATAATTTTGTCTATTTTGCTATTGCTTTGTCTTGTACAATTCTGCTGTTGTGACAAACAAATTTCCCCGTCTGCGGGACATTAAAGGATTTCTGATTCTGATTCTGATTCTGATGGATTGACATTTTATGCTTTCCTTCAGCAATGGCTATTGTAATATAAATAAAAACTGTACAACTCAGATGACAAATGTATTATTTATTTTTGAAGCTCCTCCAACCTCCATTTTTCACCCCACTGACTATTCTCTTTTGTATTTGTTTTCCAGTCCAGAAGGGCGTTCATGACCCCAGATCATTATTGGACCACAACACTGCAATTGGGCTCTAAATATTTTGGAAACCCATTGTATTTTGAGCCATTTGCAGTCTACTCAGTTCTTGGATTGAATACATTATTAACTGTGATTTGTCAGTCAGTAGCAGACTTGTGACTCAAATCATTGGTCCAAGTATAAAGTAAGCCCCAAGTAAATTTTCTTTGGCAAGTTGAGTCACAGGTTGTGTCCAGTCTAGTTGAGTTTAGTACTTAATTAGTCAAGTCAAGTCCCAAGATACTGCAGTAACCATATATATGTATAAAGAGAAAAGACAAAGTATTAGTCAAGGGTTAGGGTTAGAATAATGTCAAATAATGATATTATTGGCTATCAAAGCTCAAAAAGTGTGACAATGAATTTAATTTGTAGCATAATTCTATATATTCATTTAAATGAATTAATCAAAAAAAAAAAAAGATAACTTTTTTAAAGCTTATTTACTTCTTGATTTCTTTATGTTCCAAAAACAAAAGTCCCCCCCCCATCACTTGTTAACAATGACAGCAGGTGTAAAAAAATAAACAGACTGACGATGGATCTTTCTTTTGGTCTGGCAATACTCTTTGTGTCTTTGGCCAAACGCCTCCAAAATGTGAAACAACAATCTGTAGATGATACAACACTCTTGAAATCCTTCAGATAATACGTTATGGTGTTAGGGTTGTTTGGTTGTCTGTGTGTGTGTGTGTGTGTGTGTGTGTGTGTGTGTGTGTGTTCAGATTCATTCAAGACCAGAATGATATTGTGTGAGACTCGTAAAGTGCTGCCACGTGTGCACATGTACATGTATACAGATCATTACATTATTCTTTATTTTAAAACTGTAATCCTTATTTTTACTGAATATGTTGACATGATGTCCTCTCAGCCATCGGATTGCTCCCAATGAAGCTTCTGTGGCAGGTGATTCCAAACTTTTCCACTTCATTGGATCTGTGGCATTTTACAAGACAGTCTTAACTCGAGGTCCATGGGCTTTTATCCTGAGGTTTCAACCATATCTTATGGTCTTCATCAGCATGTGATTTTATGATAGTTGTCACAGAGTCTAGTCAAGATATCTTGTCATATATTCGATTTTCTATTTCAAATGGCCAATTTCCATCAAAAAGTATCACATTTCACCTTCAGCAGTAGTGAATAAACTCCAACTAAACTACCATAAAGGTTAAATCATTGATATTATTGTACTAAAATAAAATTGAGTAATACTATTTACAGTCAAGTTATACAATCAAAGCTTCATTTTTGTATTAAAGTTTGACACGTGTACCTTAAAATCCCAGATCACCATGGCTCCATCCAGACCCACACTGCTGTACTTCTCCACTTTGGCTTTCTCTCCAGACACAACACACAGCTGTCTGCAGGACACAACACAACACACACAGCTAATCAAGTGCAGAACTGGGTTTTAAGAGTAACAACTACTAAAGGAAAACTATATGATAACGTAGAGCACAATGTAATGTGGCTGTAGATGCACAAACAGATGTTCACATGTTGCTACAGAGACTGGATGGCCTGGATATATTTAAGTTCCACTGTTATGCTTTGTGAACTCATATATCTGAGTCTCTTATTTTGAAAGGCAAAAGATTGGAAATGTTCTGTCTGTAATGCGCTGTATCTGTCATTTAAGCAGAATAATAAAGACTGGCTCCACACATGTTCCCACAGTGGAGTTTCTTTAAAGTATATGCGCCCTTCATAACCCCCGGCTACACTAGTATATAGGCAGAAATATGCTGATAGATGTCCTCTTAAGAGAGGAGCTGTAACATTGAAATATGTGACAGTGGTTTAAAAAGCAACAGCACAAGAAACAAGAAATTCTATACTTACCCGGTATAAGTACATCTGGCTTGCACAAATGTACAAAGCTAAGAGTCCCTGACATTTTGTATGATTACTGAGTCAGATTCTGTCGACACCACAGGCGACATGAAAGCAGTCAGGGTGCACATATCTCCAGCAAGGCCCTACATTCCTAAAACGCTATGATGCAATTCTGCTTTTAAACCAGATGGATCGAGAGACATGAACTGAACCATACAGACCACATGGTGGTGTTACTGGATCCACATTCACACTGAATGTTTACACTTTTTCTTCAGTCCGTGGCTTTTTCACCATGACAGTGGTACAAGGGGGAATATGGAGTGGCCTGCAACAAAGGTCTCTGACCGGAACTGAACCTGGAGCTTTGTGCTTTATGGTCAGTCTCTAGTATTCTTTTTAAAATGGGATCAGTGGGCCTTACGTGATGCTGTTTTGGTGAAGGGTCTTCAGATCGATGCTCTCTTCCTCAGAGGCCCTCTTGTCCAGATTTTGGAAGAGTTGCATGGCTGAAAGCCCACCCTTTGAGCTCTGCTTGGGTATATCAAGCTTCTTCACAAACTCCAGCGCACCTGGACCCTTATAGGTGAACTGGTATGGGCAACAGTCATGACCCTGACAGAAGAGAGATAAGGGATACAGTATAAGTAAAAATAATTCTCAATGATGTGTAAACATCAGCACTTCCTTCAGAATCTGAGATCTTGGTCCAAGAAGATTTCCAGATGTATTTCCATTTTCTGGTCATTTTTGGATCACTTGCTGTAATCAGAGCTAAATGAGTGCATGTTTAAATTAACTTATTGTATTGCAATCTGATGTAAAAACACAAATTCCAATAGTCAGAATAATATTGAAAATCAGATCTGATAATTGGCCAGGCCTATATTCGATCAGTATATGAATACATGTAAAAATACCTATAAATTATTTTTACTGTACGTTTAGACTTTTATGCAAGTGCTATTTTTATTTGTGACCTTACCAAAGTAATATTCTAAGTAGATATACTTACTTTTAATCAAGTCTGACTTTATGGTACTTGATACAACACTTGTTGTTGAACATACAATATTATTGTAAACACACAAAGAGACCGGGTTGTAATTACCGCAGCAACAATCTCAGTGGGGCTGACATAGAGCACACTCAGCAGTGGCAGACGGTCGACAGTCAGCTGGGTTACCCTGGGTAGACAGAGGTTAGAGAGGTGGTGGTGATATAATGTCAACAGACATCCACATCAAGAACATGAGCTCATATGGAACAAAAGTTTAAGCTAGTGAAAAATGAAGAGGGAAGAAACTGAGGTAAAGACTGAAAACACTTTTGTTAACATTAAGTAAAAAAAATTTTAGCGGAATATTGATCCAAATCATAATGATGGAATAAATAGCTCCGCAGCATTACTCACTCCTTCCCCTGCGTCGCATCAGCCACAGTGATGCTGCTATTGTGGGCCACCCAGGCTAGCTGGTCTCCACTGGGGGAGAAGGAGACGCTGTGCACCCAGCCTCCACAGTCTTTGTGCTCCAGCAGCACCTCACCGAAAGGCATTTTGGCCCCCCAGGCAGTGGGTCCAGGCTTGTCCTCAATGTCCTTGATGTAGGCTGAAAACACCCTGAGAAGCACAGTGTGGAGATCTATTGTAGGTCAATGACTCTGGGACCCAACATTGAATTGAATTGAGTCAGAAGTCAGAGTTTTTTAACATGTTTAACCCCTAAAAAATGTTAAAATAATAATGCCTCAAGTTCCAATAGGGCCTTCGCAGCAACTTCAGTGCAGGGGCCCTAAATATGAACATATTCTGTCTGTTGAATGAACTAATTGATTTAAATGGGGAGAGTCAGAATCAGTTCAAGTGGAAAATAGCAGATCTTTGGTAGTGATTTGGAAAAAGTCTGCAGACATGCAGATTTACAGAAAGTGGCCATAAAGGACACAAAATGCCTGTGAGGGAGCCATCGCACATTTAACAATTAGACAGTTTGACAGCCCTCATGGACTGATAGGGAACGTGCCTCCAAATCTGTGAGATTTGGACATTGTGTTTGTGCCAAAGACTCCAGTTACCTCCCCTTCCTGTACACCACAGTTTTATTAGTTATCTCACCTGCATTGGAGGTCTGCAGATCCAGCCGCCAGGAGGATGTTGTTTGGATGCCAGTCCAAACTGAGGACTGTGGATCGAACAGACTTCTTGATGTGCTTACTCAGCCACCTGAAACAGAGGGAGAGTGGTAAAATGGCATTTGAATATGCTCAGCAAGTGGACTCAGGTTAGAAGTAGGAGGTGCACTGTGTCCAGACTTGGCTGTTTGACCTTTTTCACTAGTCTTTAGACCTACAGGCTAGACCGCTAATGAGGTAAATGGTCTTGGCCTTCCAAACCAGACATCAGTTTAAGTCTTATGCATAAAACTGGAATAGTTCGATTGATCAGGCATTGCTCACCAGTCATTCTCCTCCTCAAAGTAGCAGACAGAGATGAGGCGAGCTCCACTGCCCAGGGCGAACTTGTTCTCCAGGGGAGACCACTTCACGCAGGTGGCTGCACGGTTGATGCGTACCAGGACCAGGGTGGGCTTCCACACGCCGTCCTTCAGAGTCCACACGTAGGCATTGCGGTCGGAGGCACATGTCACAATGCGGTTAGACTCTGGAGCCCAGTCAATTCCTGTGGGCATGATTATTTATCATTAATGATAATGATATAATTATTATTTTCAAGTGTCAAACACTGGATGAATTGTGTCTGCCCCTTTATCCAGATCCACACTAACATTTTCTTTGGATGTATGTTCTCCAACATGTCACATCTCGCCTCTGTCTCTGTTTAGATCACTGTTGGCTGATAGAGGTAAATGTACCTGTGATTCGTCCACTGTGCTCACTCAGCTCATGGATCTTGACCCAGTCTTTGCCTTTCTTCTCATAGATGTTCACCACATTGTTGTTAGGACTCACGGCAATCTCTGTATACAAATGTGTGCACAGAAGTTAGTTCATGTAACCACTTTATGATAGTATTATAACAACACAGATATAAATATGAGGTCATTAAGTCATCAAATTAAGACAGTTTCTTCATTTATGAATGTGCCCAGTACATGTCACGGATACCCGTCTGTCAGTGTCTATATAAAAATACAAGTGAACAGTATCCCTGGGGTCACTCATCCTGGAAATGGAGTTGAGCTGAGGCAAATTATGTAAAAAAAAGTTTAAGCAAATGACCGTTTACTGCAGTGATCAACACTAACTGCAAGTACAATAACAACAGCAGACATCCTGCAGCTGAAGGACAATCATTTCATTAGGGCAGTGCTTTTTGAGTCCATTTCCTGTATTGATAATCAGATTCCCTGTGGTTCTCCTGGAGACATTAATGCAATTATGGGAGGGAGAAAATGTATCTGCATTGCAAGTGTGGTCCCACCCTGTTTTGAATCCATACTGTATGTTATGGAGAAAGAATACAGGAATGTGTGTGTGTTGGTATCTTTGTTGTTTCACCTACGAGTCCTATCTTTGTTCCAGGTGTGGCACGAGAGCGGCTCCAGGCCAAAACTGTAAAGTGACATGTCTGAACAGAGGCAGGAGTGGCTGCTGGAATGTGGCTGCTGTCACAACTGGTTTGCAGATGTGCTGCTGCAGGTCCTAAGAACAGATCAGGGAGGAGGACAGTGAAACACTCTGTAGGGAAACACGTTTTTAAAGACAAAGTGAAGCTAGTTTGCTGTAGGTGGGTTCAGATGTTATCTAGAAAAGAATTGTAAAGTTGCTCTTAGAGTTGCATATTTTAATTTAATCGGACACCAAATTGGTGTTGAATACTTGGAAATTTTACCTAAAGGCACTTTAAAGGTAGACTTACAGTAGGTGTGTATGGGTTTACTATGTACAACGACTCTGCCTTTTACCCATTGGTGGCTAAGACATGATTTTAAGATAAGAGTACACCCTCATCAGGAGTGGCCCACACTGTGCAAACATACTTAAACTGTTACGTCTGTATGTTTATCTGGCCTCTAACGCTAACCTGACCCTGACTGGGAGAAACAAACTTTGGATTCTGGAATACACAGATTTCAGATTGTTTTCTATGATTATCATAAGGCAAAGACAAATGTAGTTCGTAACAGATTGATATGTTTCAAGCTCAAGAAAATATAACTTCAGACATTTACATTTAAACCTATTAAAAGCATTACTTTGGTGCCACATTTGTTGTCACCCTGCCTTTTCAAACAGACAACAGCAGATATAATAACGGATGAGAGGTAACATCCATTAGATAGCACAGATGAACATGTCTGGAATGCAATGATACTTTTCTTATTAGTCTTCAGGACCAGATGGACAGCATACATCATCATTACCAGCTAATTCGATTTGATTAAAAACAATGAGAGGTCTTTGCTTACCTTTGTGATTTGGGTGAATTTGTGGTGGTGGTGAGAGGTGCAGGGCTGTATCCGTGGACTCTGGGCAGTCGACACGAATGGAGCTGTGCAGTCTTACTGGGTGAAGGAAGTGAAGGGAGTGAAAGAAAGTGGGTGTGTCTGTTAATAGCTGTAGAGTAAGCACCTCCTCTGGAACAAGGTTGTTGCAATAAACCTCAATCTTTAGTTGGCAATCACCATAGGCCCGGCAGCCACCAAAATGTACACACATATGTATACAATCATAACCCCTTTTATAGATATACAGACTGTAAGTGTGCCTTTAAAGCTGTGTATCTCAGTGACTTATTTGACTTTCAGTGATGTATCTACTGGATTTTGGCTATAGTTTACAGATTGGATTAGAATTGCAACAAACAATTATCAATTTATCCATCCATCCAATTATTGCCGTCCGCTTATCTTGGGTTAATTATTCTTCAGTTAATTGATACATTGTTCTTTTTCCATAAAAAGTCATAGAAAAATGAGAAGTGACCAATATAATCTTCCAGAAGGCTCTGGAAGATTATACTGGTGGTGAGAGAGATTTATACTCACTCCTCACAGACAGAGTGAGTATAGGATACAGGTTTAAATTTTAAGATATAATATGAGTGTATGGTTATGTACATATGTGTATGTGTATCTTATTTCATTGTGTTGTTATTGTCTCCATGTAATGCTGCTGCTACACCGTAATAACCCAGCTTGGGATCAATAAAGTATATCTATCTATCTATACATACATACATAATTATGTATATGTATCTGTATATGTATATGTATATACATAATTATTTTTGTATTTTTTTAATATATATATCTGTATACTTTTTTTATTAAACATGGGGAGTGTAATATTATTATTACTCATTTACTTGTAGAAACTGACTGCTGAACTCAGCAGTCAGTTTGTCTGATTTTGAAGGTGTATGCTATTCTGCTAACAGAAGACATGCTGTATGGCCAGTGTGGAACCTAATTAGCCCACATTAATATTGTAAACAGCACGCAAAAAATAACTATTATCTATATCAACATTGGAGTAATCTAAATCAGCCTGTTAAAGTATCGAGTTGGATGTGAGGAGTGAGTATAAAATCTCCGATACATATCATTAATATATCAAATATAAGAACTATGGTCCTATATTTCTTTCCCTTGTGTTTCACTATTAATATAGTCTGTGTATTAAGTTAGTTTGAGAGAGACAGTTCTGCTCAGTTGATCTATAAAAAGAAGCAAATTGATATGAATTTGATTTACGTAATACTTTATGTAAAATGGAGGTTGACCCATGAAAAGACATTACAGAGAGTTTAATAGGCTGTGATGTCATAATGAACAACAACTGAAGACTGTGTACAGACTGATCAGTGTGTCTGATAACATTTAAATCAATTGGACTCAGGTGTAAAAGGATGTGGGTGTTTACGGACCGAAGGATGCTGAGAAGTTTCTGAAAATGTTGAACATGTTGCTATGAAATGTAGCAAATATGATGTGGAATGAATTATGTAGTAGGATATATGAACTAGGGCAGAGATGGAGTTTGGAAGGGGTTTTAGGGAGCCCTACAAGGATACAGGTTTAAATTGTAAGATATAATATGTGTGTATGGTTATGTACATATGTGCATGTGTATGTGTATACATAATTATGTATATGTGTCTGTATATGTATATGTATAATTATTTTTGCATTTTTTAAATATATCTATCTGCATACTTTTTTTATTAAACATGGGGCGTGTAATATTATTATTACTCATTTACTTGTAGAATGTAACCTAAAGCACATGAAGCCCATGAGGCTACAAACTGCGGTACAGTAGGTGGCGGCATGCACCTTTACACGTTGGTTTGCGATCCACAGAAGAAGAAGAAGAAGAAGAAGAAGAAGAAGAAGAAGAAGAAGGCGAAGAAGGCGAAGAAAGCAGCTGCTGCTGCTGCTGTCCCACTTGATCGCTGCTCTTTGGCCCCGCCCCCTGATGACGCCTGCCGTCGTCCGCTATCCAGCCGAGGCGCAGCTCATCTGAATTCCGTTGGACTCAGCCGAAGAAAAACAAGCAGGATACACGTCATTTCATAGTTGGTGAGCGTTTTTGCGTAGTTTGCAATGTGAATACTCTTATCTGTCACATTATCATGGACACAATTCTTCATTTGTAATTTGTTTGTGTCAGTAAAGCTATGATTCTCGAATTGTTTTGAGACCAGACTGTCGATGGCTAACAGTTAGCTCGCTAAGCTAACATAATTTAGCTCATGTGGTTGATATCCAAGATGGATGGAAGTTACTCATAAAAATATCCTCAGGATAAATAACAGTAACTTTTCATTACGTTCATTACGGAACGTTTTGACGGACGTTCGTCGAGCGTCGGCTAGTTAGTTACGTAACGTTACCCCGATAGATGATAGTAATGGTTGCTAACAAACAACTTCTAGCTAACTGTTAAAGAAATTGCATTTATATATTTATCGTTAACTTACTCAAGTAGCTACTGTACTACAGTTCTCTTTGATAAACTGAAAAATCAAAATCTCGTTGTTTTCACGACTGAATAAACAAACTGACCTTAAAGGACAACACAGTTTATACTGTTTACTTTGTTTATATGTGGCGGACCCGGACACCTTTCTAGCTTATTTTCCTCTGAGAACAGCTTGTTTATTCACTTATAGAAAAATAAATATTTCTGACTTTGTATTGTTACCTCATTAATATTGTTAATATTAATCTTTAGAGTTTAAATTTCCACTCAAAGGACATGGTGTCCCTTTTTTTAACAGGACAGCAGACCTGTAGTGGGAAAATACTGCTTAGGTGATATTCTTTAAGAGACTGGTATTGTTCACACCACCTGTGAGGCCCTGAATGCTATTTGGGACAAACAACCTTGGACATGGGTCAAGGAGTTATTTTTGAAGGAGTTTGTTAAGTTTGTTTTCTTCTTCTTACATTACCACCCCTTTGTCTTACACTTGGCTTGGAGCCACAGAAGTTAATCATGTCGAGAGTTGTGATGTATGATCTTCAGGTGTTTGTGTAAGTTTATGTTGTGTGCATGTATAAAAGTAAACCCAAAGAAGGCATTTCAAGTTGATGGTTGAGGCGTCCACTTGCGAGTGTTTGAATAAAGAAAAGTCTACTCCTCTCCTGTGGTCAGTCCTGTGTTTTTCAGAAATGACCATGACAGTTCCTAAACATCAAAACTAAAAGTAGCTTTGAGTTGTTGTTGTTTTTTGTTGTCTTTTCAAATTTCCTTTTTTCTTATGATTTGTTTTCTACCGTCATTACTAATGCATTAAGTTATGCATAGTTAAGGTGCATTTCAGTGTCACAGCTTCCAGATGTCTCTGCTCTTGTGCTATTGTTTATCTTTTCCTTTTATTTGTCAATCTTGGATATGGCTTTTCTTTGCTATTCTGCTGAGAAGACTGGCATCCCATAGTTGCCTCTTCACATGTGACCAGGTTAGACCAGCCACACTGCAAGGGTCATGCTTCTCGTGTGTGTCAAGCGAGGCTGGGTGCTTAGTTCTGCCTGTTTCTGCTGCAACACCTGCACAGTTCTGGGCAAATATAGACTTGAAAACGACCTGTAAACAGTCATGCGGACATCATAGCAGCGTTTCACTACAGTTTTTATATCTGTAACTGTAGAATATGTCACAGACATTAAGAGAATACGCACAACGGGTGAAAAGCATTTTTTTTCTCCTGTGTACTCTATTTTTCCTTCCATCCCTCCCTCTCTTACCCCCTCCTGCTTTCTCGCTCTTTCAATGGGTTTAATGAAAATCAAGTCATCATATTTATTGATAATTATCAAAGGCAAACTTCATGTAAACAAATTGGGACAAGGGTCAAGGTTGAGGCGAATGTGTTGATGAACCATGCTGCAGCAGCAATGCTGCCTGTTTGAACACAAACACGCGAGTGAGCAGCAGCAGCTCATCAACACATTCACCACACAGCACACTGGCATCCAGCTTGGCCAGCCAGTTGCTAGTTTCAGCTGTGCTGACATGACTGTACAGGGGTTTCTAAAGATCAGTTGGCCGTTTAACACAAAACTTGGATTAGCTAACACAATTTGCCACTGGACCACAGGAGTGAAGGCTGCTGAAAATGGTCCTCTGTTCAACCATGTAGATATTCCATCATAATTGGCCATTTGCAGATAAAATAGTAATTTACCACGGTAATTAATGTATTATTCAATACAATCTAGATTGTATTTCTGATCAATTTAATGTTACTTCAATGAAAAAAACTTTCCAAAATAGCACATTTTAAAGTGAAGTTACATAAAATAGTTTGGCTGATTCCTTTGTCATCATCCATTTATTTAATCATTAGCATTGTTTTATCACTCAGGAGTAGTTGATGATATCAGTTCTTAATGGATCTGGTTTAAGGTGTGAATCAAAGATTTCAGAGAATTCAGAGAAGCTTTATAATCCTGTTGTGTGACGATTAGCCATTAATTGGACATGACATTCTCTTCTGATATTAAGGATAACGGAAAGTGAGAAGTGCTTTGCCCTCTTCACAGGAGACATGCTATTTGTAACTCTCATTTGGTAAACTCCCATTTCAATAAGTCAAATTTGCCTAACAATTAGAGGTGTGAATTACTTGGCTTCACAATTCAATTTGATTATGATTCAGCTGTCAGCGATTCTAATGCACAGCGATTCTCCATGCACCTCAGTGTATGGCATCCTCAATGATCTCTATGACTTTCTCATCATTTAAATTCCCCTTTTATCCAGAAAGTCCTTCCAATTATCTGACTACAGCAGTCTTCAAAATGAAAAGCTTTTCAATATCTGTACCTCAGTACATGAACATTATAATAACAAAACATTTATCCATCAGCAGCGCCTTCACATTTGATGTTATCTACAATAATATTGTTTTCACATAGCAGCTTTAAGATAAGGTATTTGTTGACTGCAGATGTTTGCTTCAATTGAAAATGGCTAATGTGATTAGTAATTGTTGTGAGGCAGCGTGGGTCTCGTCCAGTTCATGATTCCCAGCAAGTTCATAAGGTCTGACATGTGCCCACTTGTAGATGATCTCTGCCTCCCTCCCACATACCTCCTACATAAGTAACGTTAGCCTAATGTCCGCCCATAATTCAAAGCATGGAAGCAACAAGCAAGACTCTTAATAATGCTCTGTCTCTGCATTGATGCAGAATCTACCATGTCTTCTAAGTGTAAAATGTCCACACCTCTATTATCCATACAGAATAGCAGAAGACATCTTTTTGATTCATCAGTGTATTTCCCTCTCCTCTCCTTCCAGGTCACAAGACAAAGATGGCATCAGGCAGTATGAGCAGTGAAGAGGAGCGGAGCCTTCGAGAGTGTGAGCAGTATGTCCAGAAGCACAACATCCAGCAGCTGCTAAAGGACTGCATCATCCAGCTGTGCATGGCTCGGCCAGACAGGCCCATGGCCTTCCTCAGGGACTACTTTGAAAGACTGGAAAAGGTGTGTGCTGACACATGTGACTGTAACAAGTTTCTCTGTGAAGTCAGTGTTAAGAGAAACTGTCTTAGATTTCAATGTCTTATTTGATTTAATGTTAGTGTTAATGTTTACACAATATCAAACGTTTTTCATGCAAGTTTCAGTTCACCCAGAAATGAAAGTCGGTCAATAACTACTCACTTTCATGCTGATGGGAAGTCAGGTGAAGTCTTGTTGTCCATAAAACATTTCTGGAGCTTCACAGCAGACTGTTGAACTGCTGTTTCGCTGTGAATATCCAGAAGTGTCTTAGGAACTTCACCACTTTCCAACAGCATAGGTGTGAAGAGATAACGACTACATTTTAATTTCATTGAATTCAGATTTTGAGAAGTCATGCAGCCTTTGAGCAGCTCAGATGTGGTTTTGTGTGCCTGTTGCCCAGCAGGAGGAGGCTCAGCAGATGGCTTCCCAGCAGAAGTCTCGCTCGCGGTCAGATTCGCGTGAGGAAGAAGTTTCTCCACCCATGAACCCTGTGGTGAGGGGTCGGAGCCGGAGAGGAGCCATCAGTGCTGAGGTCTACACTGAGGAAGATGCTGCCTCCTATGTCAGAAAGGTTGGTAGTGATCATTTCTTTACATTTTGCACGCCTTACTACTGTTCTTCAAGCTGCACAAATCCAGATTTTTATACCTAAAACTACTAGAATGTGTAATGACGTTTGTAGTGATGAACCCACATATTTTAGCCTAAATCATCTTATTTTCTGAAAACTGCTCTCATCAGCTTTGTTTACAGCAGCAGGGGGCAGCTGTTTTTAGTGACAGATGCAGTTAGAAACTAGCTGGTGAACAAAGGGGAGCATTTAGCAGCTAAAAGATGATTTCTCAGGAGTAAGAGCAAACCACACTAACTCTCACTCATCCTCTTTGTGGTGTCTGGCACAGGGATCTCCACTTCACTCTGTCTGCTGCTGTACTGGGGTCGGTCTCTAGAGTTAGTCCTTTGTCTTTCAGTTCTTTCTCAATTGTTCTGCAGGTTTCTTTGGGTAGCCCACAGTATCTTTTCCCCTGGGGTGTGCAGCGAAGCTGTTCTGGGAAGAGAATTAGAAAAACACAAAACATGTCCAAACCATCTCCATCGGTGCATCTGGATGGTATCATGCATAGTCACGGATTCTGCCCTGCTCCCAAGATCCCCATTTGAGATGGTGTTTGGCCTAAAGATCTTGAGGAAACGCCTGAGGCACTTGTTCTGGAACACCTCCAGTTTTCTTTCTATGGCGACTGTGGTCTTCCAACAGTCTGAGCCATACAGGAGCACACCGAAAAGATATTGCTTTTAAGGATCCTGGTCAAAGTGTGGATGCTGAGGCTGGTAGATCTCCAGATGGGTTTGAGCGTATCAAAATCCTGTCCCATCAACCTGTGGTTTCTTGGTGATAATGTAAACTTTTTTGTTCCGCGGCTGTCTCAGCTTCCTGCATGAGTCGTTCTACGTATGGCCATTTGTCTCTCCATGCTGTCTTCTTTACTTCTTTGTCGTTTTCTCTGTACTGGGCTGCAATCCTCTCCTTCAGTCTAGGTGGCTTGAAGAGACCAGGTGTTTCCTCTCCTCTATGGTCCTCCATGTGTCCCCTCTTGCTTTGGTGACTGTGAGAAGGGTCTGATTATGGCAGACCAAACCAGAGAGTCGAAAGATGTGACTCAAATGTGATGGATTCAAAAACATATCTTAAAAAAATGATGACTTGTGTTGCTCTGTGTCTACTGTATGTGTTGGTAAGTGACTGTGTCCGAACACATTAAGTATAACTTTATAAGATGATGATATGTCCGTTGTTCTGCTGCCCCCAAGGGACCAACAATTTAACCAGTGTAGCTTTAGATAAACACATTAACATTAATACACACATTGAGGAAAAACTGGAAAACTTAAATGCCAGTGCAACAGTGAAATAGAGTCTGATCAGACCTGGTATCAAGATCAGATCAGAAGTGGACACTTCATTACCTCCAATAGAGAGAGTCCCCACACACTCCCTTAAAAAATTGCTTTCTTGTGAGTTGTTGAGTTAGGCTAAACTTGATATTTGTGTAAAAAAAAAAACAAAAAAAAACATTGTGTCAATTTGTTCCATTGATGTATGTGTTCATTTGCATATAGAGTAGGACGTGAAATCCAATCAGAAGATGCACATTAATGTCCACAGTGAACTGACCGATGTAAACCTGTCCACTTGTGATCGGATCACTAAGTTGGGTTGTTAAAGAGTCACTATGTAGGTATGCTGAAGAAATTCAAACTCAGAATTTTGAATGTTTACAATATTAATGAGGTAATAGAATAAACTCAATATTTATTTTTCCGTAAGTGAAAGCTGTTCTCAGACGATAATAAGGTCCCAGAACACTGTTTGAAGCTAGATAGGTGGCAGGGTCCAACACACATAAGCACAGTAAACAGTGTAAATTGTGTTGTCCTTTAAGGTTAGTTTGTTTATTCAGTCATGAAAACAAAGAGTTATTTAGTTTGTTTAGGCAGAAAAAAGGTCAGTCCATGAAATTCTTCCCCCAAAAGTACAAAGTGCACCTTTTAATACAAGGCCTGAATTCCCTCAGTATGTTCACCACAGCGCTACAGTATCTGCCTGTCTCATGCGTCACTGTTGTATAATAGCAGAAGAGGGTCACCAGAGGACACAAGCCAACCGTTTGGTTTATTAATTCTTGCATATGGCTGTGTTAAAATTCACTGAAATGCACTAGAAGAATCTAAATAAGCTTTTTTTCACCAAAGGTCATCCCAAAAGACTACAAGAGCATGGCTGCCCTGTCCAAAGCCATGGCCAAGAATGTACTGTTTGCCCACTTGGACGACAATGAGAGAAGGTAATGGCACCAATCATTTTAGTGTTTAGCAATCTTTTTCAAAGCATTTTGTGCTTATCTGCTCATTTTCTCCCCCTTCAGTGACATTTTTGATGCAATGTTTTCTGTCAACTACATTGCTGGAGAAACAGTCATCCAACAAGGTGAGTTTTAACACCATCTTACATAAAAAAAACTTGTTGTATTTTTCTTCTGTTAATTAATTCATGGGTCACCTGTCCCTCCTGCTCCTGTTCCAGGTGATGAGGGAGACAACTTCTATGTCATCGACCAAGGAGAGATGGATGTAAGAGCTGTCTTATTCTCTTTTTACAGTTTCCAGTATTTGAAAAGTTGTATTTCTCTTTACTTCTTTAGCTAGGTGGGCTTCAGTGATGGAAACATTAAGGATAACTATTGAAACAAAAAACACAGAAATGACTTCCTACTAAAAACTAGGATTTGCTCTGTGGAATTGTATTTCAGCTTTTTTTGCTGCCCCCAAGTGGCCAAAAATATAAGTGAAGCTTTAATTTCCACAACAAAGAACATGTGCATCGTCTGCCTGCTATTGCTTTCTCGATATCCTGTGTAATGGAAATGGTCAGCAATGTCAGGTTTGAGGGTGTGAGAAATTAGTTTTTTGAAGTCAGATGATTGAATAGAACAACTTTCATTTTTTACCTTTTTTAAATCATTTGTTACTGAATTCACATGTGTTATGTTCTTTGTCATGTAACATAGGAGACATATGACTGAGGTAAATGGGGAAACAAATGTTTTCACTAAACTGGCAAGAAAACACTTACTGATACAGGACAGACTGATATCGGACTCAGCCCACGACCCAGTCCAGCAGCATTTCATCATATTGTAGCTATAACAGATTTGCTGTAAAACATTTGTCCCTGGCACTGTCTCCTAGGTTTATGTGAACAATCAATTTGTGACCAGCATTGGTGAGGGAGGCAGTTTTGGGGAGCTGGCTCTGATCTATGGGACCCCTCGTGCAGCTACAGTCCGGGCCAAGGCCAACGTCAAACTGTGGGGCATCGACAGAGAAAGCTACAGGAGAATACTGATGGTAAGTTGTGCAAACCTGACCAAACAATTAAGGGAAATAAGGGAAACATTATGATCAGGTTCTCATATGACTATTATTGTTTTAAGGGAAGCACTCTGAGAAAGCGCAAGATGTATGAGGAGTTCCTCAGCAAGGTGTCCATTTTAGGTAAGCACTTAAGTTCACTGTTTGTCATTTTTACTGAAAAGCTGCCATGAACAGTATACTATATATCCAGATGAGTGTAAGTGTTGACCAAGTGTTGACCGAGTGTTGCTCCTGAACAGAGTCTCTGGACAAGTGGGAGCGCCTGACAGTGGCTGATGCCTTGGAGACGGTACAGTTTGAGGACAGCCAGAAAATAGTGGTGCAGGGAGAGCCTGGTGACGAGTTCTTCATCATCCTGGAGGTACATACCACCAGCAACAAACACTAGTCTACTCAAACTGGTTTCTATGGGACATTAGTTTTGGTCAACAGGGTACCACTGTGGAACAAGAGACCACTGTCAGTTAAGCCCAGTGCTCTTGAAGTAGGTCTACATATCAGCATCAGTGTAACATGCTGTACACTTTTGAAGGCTCCATGCAGAAAGCTTTTTCAGTTGAACAGTTGTTTGTGGTTCAATAAATCTACTTGTGGGGATGCTCCTTGTCCCTAGTGTCCTTGCTGTAGCAAATGAAATACCTTTTGGCTTTATTTATTAAAAAAAGAGTTACAGTCAGCTTTGATCTTACATATGACTTAAGCAGGAAACAACTTCTACGTAGTTATTGATAAAAACATACATGGGGCGACCGTGGCTCAGGTGGTAGAGCGGGTCGGCCTATGTTCGGAGGGTCGGCGGTTCGATCCCCACCCGGCCAACTGCTATCATGTTCATTGTGTCCTTGGGCAAGACACTTCACCCACCATGCCTCGTGTGAATGTGTATGACTGCTGTATGTTTGAGGTGGTGGTCGGAGGGCCCGTAGGCGCTGAATGGCAGCCACGCTTCCGTCAGGCTGCCCCAGGGCAGCTGTGGCTACTATCGTAGTTTACCACCACCAGTATGACTGAGTGTGAATGAATGGAACCTGGAACCCTGTCAGGCGCTTTGGGTGACTTGAAAAGCGCCATACAAATCCAATCCATTATTAATCCATTATACTGTGACGGGAATATTATCTCATCTCTAATCAAAGTCTAGACTTGATTTAGACTAATCAGTTTTATTTGTTGCTAAAACAAAACTACAGTGCAGGACCTAACATTTAAATGAACATCCATTACATTGAATTTACACCATGCTGGTTAAGTCACTGTCTGCCTGTTGCTGTAGTATCCATTATTTCACCCATTTAATGCTTATTAAATGGGTGAAATTTTCACCTTATTTTTCACCTCTGCCTCTTCGTCAATGTCATTTGCAACTTTTTATCAGACATGTTCTCAATTAGCAAGTGGGGTGTGAGGAAACACTTCTGTATCATAGTAATCTTTTTGACCAGTTAAAATGCAACATGAGGTGACACCGGAGTCAGCCATCATCACTGCTCGTTCTTTGATGTCGGTTTGGTCTGTCTGTGCTCTATAGAGCTTTAAGCATGTGTTTCTCTAATTACCGTCTACGGCAAAAGGGGAAAAGAAAAGTTCTGCACTGCAAGTTTAATCAGTTTAAGTAAGAGTCATATTTAGTGTCAAATAGTGCGCAACGTAATCTATAACAACTAAAGGTTGCTTCTTTTCTTCAGAGTCAGTCATTCTTCCATTAACATAACAACAGTTCAAATTCATATTTTCTGGAGAGGTATAATCCATCTGCATCTTGATCTGGATTTTCTGAGAACCGCTGTTGATTTCTGGAATATGTAGTTCAAGATTGGTCTGTTGTATTGTCAGGGGACAGCAGTGGTGCTCCAAAGGCGGTCAGTGGACGAAGAGTTTGTGGAGGTCGGCAGACTCGGAACGTCAGATTACTTTGGTAAGTCAGAAAAACACAATGCTCTGGCGGACATCTACAGTACAGACACATTTTCATTGGGACCAGGTAGTTGCTGACATTGTCTTGCTGAAATGACTGTTGGCAGGACTCCATCAAACTGGTTGTCTTTCCTATGTCCCTCAGGTGAGATCGCCCTGCTGATGAACCGGCCCCGTGCTGCCACTGTTGTTGCATGCGGACCCCTCAAGTGTGTCAAACTGGACCGGCTTCGGTTTGAACGACTCCTGGGCCCCTGCTCTGACATCCTGAAGAGAAACATTGAGCAGTACAACAGCTTTGTTTCCCTCTCTGTCTGAGCTTTTCAGCAGCTAGCAGACTCTACTGCAGGGTTCACCAGCGCTTTATTTTCCTACTTCTGCCCTCTCTCACATATATTAACACACCGACCTGACCCCCACAAGATCAGTTTCATACATCTGTTACTCCTCTTTTTTTATTCTCTTATTTATTTTATTTTTCATTATGTACTCAGATGATATGATTTGGGTTGTGTGAAGGAGAGACTTTTATGAGTGTTTCTTCATCACCAAATAGCAGTTTAGCTGCTGAAATGAAAAAGTATATGCATAACCCACTGTGCATTCACACTGTTATCAATGTGAGTTCAGAAGTCACAAGTGACAAGTGTATATATACTGATCACCAAATGTCATCAAAATGACCGTATTTATGTAAAATACACATGACATTATATGATGGGGACAAATTATGAGGCACAATTTCATTCAGTGTGTCAATTAAATAGTTGAGTCAAATTAAGATAGGATATGAATAATGTGAAGAGAAGCAAAAAGCAATCTGAATTGCAAGCTCATTTGTTCCATGATACATTTGGCAGTATTAGGTCACATGTTGACAGTGTGAATGCTCAGTTCGTTTGTCTGGATGTTATTGACAGAAGATTCCATGCTGACTGAGGAAGCTTTAAGTTTGTGACGCGGTACACCAAAAGATTTGTCTCTGTTTGTTGCTGCTCTTTTCTATTTGTTGAGATGTTTTTAGCCATGCTAGCAACAGGTTTCCAGGGATGACAGTGTTGCTCAGATAGTCCACCACTTTGGTCCGGACTGAAATATTTACCACAAATTTGCCATACAATTTGGTCATCCACCTTCTCCTGGGGATGGAGATTCAAGGCTCATTTATTTGTCGTTCTTCAATACAGGGTTGCATAACAAAAAAACATGATTTAGGAAAGAAGCTGCTCTGTAGTCTGGCAGCAGGGTGAACCGACTGTGGCTGGGTCGGTTGTTCTAGTATCCTTTGGGCTCTGTGCACACATCTTGCTGAACCAGTATCACTGATGTTCTGTAGATGGGCACCAGAGATGTTCTGAGTGGTTTAATTCAGCTGCTGCAGGGCCTTCCTGTCCCAGACTGTGCACGAACCATGTCAGAAATGTATTTTTGAATTGAATCTTGGTGATACTCTCCTCAACTCTTCTTCTGGTGCCACAGTTTGTCTTAAACTTTGACCAAATTAATGAGCAAATACCTGTTTGACTTATGACATTCCCAATGGCCTCAGCTGTACTTGGTGGTAATTAACAAATGTTAGTATGCTAACATGCTAAACTAAGATGGTAGCCATCTGCTGATCATAAACATATTATTATAGTCATTGTGACTATATCAGGATGCTGGTTTTAGCATTTAGTTCAAAGCACTGCTTTACCCAAGTACAACCTCAGCTAGCGTGTCTGAGGTCTCTGAAGTCTAGTTTGATTTTTTTTTTCCCTTTTTTTCTTGTTTTTTTAAACCTATACTTAAAGGATTGCTTTGACACTGATCTACATGGTTTTCCTGCATCTTGTCACACAGTTTGACAACAGTACCAGCTGGTTATTACCACTTAATTGATGGAAGTGCAAATAATGATAAGTACATATTCAGTAACATTTTCTCTTAGTGTTCACTGTGGTCTTTAAATATATATGTCTAGGTGAAATGCCCCTCATAATTAGTTGTTTTTGTTATAAGGATACTCAAAATGTCCAGGTAGTCCTTTAACTCTGCTGACATGTGCTCTTCTGTCCTATTCACAGTACTGCTACAGATCTATAGATTAAGAGGAAATTACTATATTTTTGCACATTTTGTGATATACAACTCTATATAATCAAAGAGCAAATGTTTATATGTTGTTAAGCCAAGTTTTAGTGTATGCCTGATCTTGTCATGTAAAGGGAGCACAGGTCAGCACTAACAAAACAAAAAACAAAGAAATCTCTTGTTACCTGTTGGAAGAGCCAAATATGATGCTGGGATTTTACATATATTTTAAAGTCTTAAAAAGGAACAAATTTGTCTTTTTCTCTGGATGGTTTGTATTAGTCTTGGATGCAAATAATGTGATGGTTTTTTTCTTTTATTTAATTAGCCAATGAAAGGGACATCAGAGGTGCTGCAAACACATTGTTGATATAACTTTCAGACACATTTTTAAGAAAATCAGAAGACAAAGAGGACACTCATTGGTTTTGCGACCATAAACGTTTTTTTTAAATCCTGTTGAGATGATCACACTGCTTAAAGGCCCTGACACACCGGGGTCAAATGAACAACAAGAGAATGTGAAATGCCCACTTGCGAATATGTCACATCAAAACTATTCGCGACGACAGTGACACAGATTCGCGATAGCAGGCTCCAATATGTTATTTTGTGACCCAGATATATTATCACATTAAAATGAAACTTACTGTAGACCAAGCAGGACTGGCAGCAAACATCAACAGCTTGCAGAACTCTGTGAAGGTTCCCAGGGGTCTCTGGGGCCACAATGCAGCACTGACTGGCTCACTGACAGTTTGGTCCGATCAATTGAGATGTATTGATTTCGCTAAAATGCCAAGCTAACAAACTAACAAAGCAGTAAAGCTAAAGCAGTAGTAGTTTTTGTCAAAGTAATCAAGTGGATTTGAAGAGCTTAAATGGATATAACAACTTCAGTGCCCGTCGATAAATCCCTCTTAGACTGTAAAGCAGTCCCAAGTCGACTTTATCACATTGTCTTTATGATTTTGTGTTCTTTGTTATATGATAGTGACATGTCCGTTTTGCCCCATATATTCAGGTTGAAAACTTCAAAAAACTGATCATCTTCCGAAATAAGTACAAAAATAACATTTAATGTCAAATCAAACAACGGGCTTCTCAAAAACATCTAGAATAGCACTTAAAGCTGTATGGTTGGGAGACAGATTTATAAAGAATTGTCAGGATATCTTGGCAGCAGAGTGTCCTCTTGTTTGATCCCTTGGTGTCTGGTAAACACCAAGAAGCCAGTGTCTTCAGTTTATTCAGTAGGCTTTTTGTTAAACATTCGTTACTCCAAGCCCATGATAGCTGAGGTAACCCTGCTTATCACTATGTTTTTTGTTTTGTTTCGTTTTTTTATTCACAGATTGAAGTACCACGGAGTACTGTATACAAATTGTTGTCTTAGGCTGAATGATGAGGAAACCCCTCTTAATGTGTAAAATTGGTGGAGTTCCTCGTCAGTGAATCATCAGTTTGTAATCAAGATACTATGTCCATTATGTCAGATAAATGTATTTTTATTTTTCAGATAAAATTGTACTAATACCAAAATAGATTTTTTTTCAGATACTTCAGTGTCAGAAACGGCAAAACGTTTTGTACAATATCCTTATTGATAAGAGTCGGAGTGGTCAAATGTTCGACGTTGTCTAAACAGAAACAGCCACACATATATATAGTCTTCAACTTTTATTCCATCAGAAACCTTCAGATCAGTAAAGAAGAGGATGAGGACTCGATGCGAGCTTTGAGCATTGAATCTCAAATGAAGATGCACATTTTAGTTGGTATCAAAAAGGTGTTGAGGTTTGATAGCCAGTCCCATCTATCAGTAAGCTCATGTTCAGGTGGGAAGGTTACAGTCCCTGCCTTGTACTCTTTGCCGATGCTTGTCAGTTTGTCCGTTCTGCCGCTTTGTGTCACCTCCTCTCTTACATCTACTCACACAGTATTTTCCTGCATTCATTCTGTGCAGTCATTGTAGAAGACCTGCCAGTTAGTTTTGGCCTCATCATTTATCATCATTTATTTTCTAAACATGTAAATCATTGCCGTTTGATTTGTTTGATGTTTTTATTCTGAACACGCATAATCACAAATTGTCATGGAACTGTTACGTTTTTCAAAGATGTCTTAATTCACTAGTGTTGCACCCTTTTGTCATATACAGTATGGTGACTTTTTGACTTGGTACTGTATTTTTCTTGTTTGTCAACTGTATCTTACGACTTTTACAGTATTTCTGACTTATTAGATGGTCGAAAGCTAAATCAGCAAGCGCTAGTGTGAATATTTAGAGCTGAACTCAGAAACCTGTGTCGTTGTTGATTTTCTGCCTTAGTTCTACAGCTCACTGTGCTCCATTCAGTCAGTGCGGAAGCCTGCTGTGAGTCTCCAGAGGACCATTCTTTTTGTGCCTTTCCTCAGATTGTGAGTGATTGTGTTTTAATGTTGGTGTGTTTTGGATTTCTCTGTAGGACCTCCTTACAGCAGTTCAAGCAATAAAGAGATCAGTGTTTTCATTGTGTGTCTTCCAAAGTTACTTTTGATAACTTCATTTTTGGAATGCACAAAATACATCAGACTGATAAATTATTGACCAGTTATTGAGAAATGCCTATTAACGGCTATTTATCACAACCTGTGAGCCAATGAGCTAAAGTGCTTACATTGACATAACAAGCCCAGCATTGTCATGCCTTGAAAATTAGTTAAGATCTGCTAAAAAAAAAAACGACAGAAGAAGGAGAAGTGGAACTCAAGTAAAGCCATGCCATGTAGACTACAGAGACAAACATGTTCACCGATGTGGACGTCTGTGACAGCACAATCGTAATTTGTAACACATGGCTCAGGGAGGAGGGAGTGTAGTGAAGCCTTTAAGGCCCCCACACACCGCCCAGACGTCCAACTGCCTTATCCGACCACTCTCCGACCGCTCCGTTGCCTCTTGTCTGACCTGTTCGGCAGAAAAGTTGCATTGAACACACCGCTTCGACGTGCTGCCTACTCCACAGTAGCGTGTACGTTCTGCGCTTGCGCGAGATGCAATAAGCGGGTGGCGCTTGTGTTGTGAGTTGTAAACGAGAACCTTATGCACGCAACTCTCTTTACTTTCGATCAAAACGAAACTTAACTATTTCCGATAAAAACAGCTGCATACTAAACATGCAGTGAGGCATTACCAGACGAACAAGAATTAATTCATCCTGAACGGACAGAACAACTAGTCTGTGCCAGTCCTGCAAAACATGAAAACGGGGAATGACGGAACGGAGTGCATAGAAAAACAAAGCGCACACAGTATTCCGTCCCTCCCACACACCGCGCTGATTCGCTAGCACAACGCCAATCAGAACGGCTATTCAGCTGGCACACAACCAATCAGAGAATCCAATGGCTCAGACGTCCGACGGCCCTCCTCCTCAGACTTCGCATGCTCAGTCGGATCCGACAACGTCCGCGCGGCTCCGAAAGCTTCCAACGCAGCTGAACACACCAAACATATTTGCTCCAGACCTCGTCCGAGCCTCTCCAAACGCTTCAGACGTCCAACGGTTGGGCCGGTGTGTTCCTGCCTTAAGTCTACATATTTTAACACCATAAGACATAAAAGAGCTATGGAATATTTAATTATCCATTTTTGCTCAGTACATCTAAGCCTTTTATTACCTTCAGGTGTGAATATACTACAGGTTAAGAACTTTAAACTGAATTATCTGTTATTCTGTCGGTATTGGCAGAAAGAAATCCACCTTGTGCATTCTGGGCTTTTAATGAACTTTTTAAACTAAATTTAATTAACTTGTATATAATAATATACTTCAGTACACTTATGTGTAAAGATAGTGGTGGAAATGACTGCCCTACAGTGCAGTTTAGTGACACTTTAGGTTTAAAAAAATGTTTTAAGAGCTAAGAAAGAACTTTCTGTTCTGACTTGGGTGATAGATTTATGAAAAGCACATGCAGCCCAGTTTTTCCTGTGAATTTAATTGAAGATATCTAGAATGTTCATACTGGATGTCAAAACTCTAGTTGTGAATACCTGAACTTACAAGAGCAGTACATATGAATGACAAAAGTGGCATCATTTGTCCTAGGAACAGTGCCAGTGTGGATATCTGAAAATGTTTTTTTTTTAATAAGGAAGAATTTCCTCACAGATATCCGCAATATACTGTATATCCAGTCTAGCTTTAAATATTAGACACTTAATGGCAATCCCCGTTTTGGGTCTCAGCCACGATGTAGTACTAAATTGTGTGACTTTTACTGATGTTTTTTATGTTGTAAATATCTCATGTCGCATGTGGTGACCACAGAGCTTATTTCAGAGGGTTTCAGCAAACTCATAGACCTTGAGACCAGGGAACTGGATAAGCAAAGATGCCAAGAGATTCCCACAGTAGCATAAATCAGGTTGTCTTGGGCACAAGCACACTGCTGAGGTCATGCAAACAAACAGAAATGATCCTGAGGTCAAACTCCCTCAGTTTTCAAGTTCATTTTTGTTGCTGAATTGCTGTTTGAATAAGGTTGGAAGCATTTGGTGTAATGTAAGTACACAACTCAACAAAATGAAGAACAAAAGTAGTAGTTTTTAGATATATGAATGCAGACGGATATCTTTAAATGACTGTTCTGGCCATGACACAATATTGAGTGAGAGAGTTGCGGAGTGTATCTCAAATGTAATTACAGAACGGATTCATTAAATGTCAAGACCGCCTGCCACACAGTGTTCATCATGAACGCGGCTCATTGGCCCTTTGAAATACGTTCGTTCATCTCCGGAAGTGTCCGTGTTCAGCCGGTGACGGGCTCCGTGTGTCTGCCGCCACAGCCCAGCCGCCGCGCAGGAGCCGCCCACCTCTTACTACGGCTGGAGGCAGCGAAGAAAGCAGGTGGAGGAGCAGCAGCACCACCAACCAACCGCTCTGTAAACTCTCCCTTCGGACAGCAGCCCTCCTCTCCCAATGCAGGCCATTAAATGCGTGGTCGTGGGTGATGGGTGAGGATTGATTCGGTGTTTGTGCAGATGTTGTTCTCAGGAGGAGTGTTCTGTGCTGGGAGGGCAGCTGGTGCAGGAGGGGCTGGGAGTGATGGCTGTATCAGGCGGCATTCACTGAAAACACCGGGCGGGATCCGTTTCAGTCCTGGTGGCAGTGAAACATGTGGCCATGTGCTGTGAAATGAGAGAGTGGAATGATGGTGGTGAGATGATGACGGGCAGGTGGGGGGGGGGGGGCACAATAATGAACAGACTCATCTGTCAGCTGCTGATTGTTGTTTTTTTTATATATATAATTGTTTTAGTCAAACACTCTGTGTGTATCGATTATCCGTGCAGGCTGTGTGTGTGTGTGTGTGTGTGTGTGTGTGGACGCTGAAGGTGCTGCTGCCGGGCTGTCTTCTCTAATGATGTCATGTTGTCACACCTACACTCCAGTCCGAGATGCTTCACCAGATAGACACACACACACTCCCAGCCAGCCAGAGGCACTGCTGCAATGCAATATCTAGGCTATCATCGCCTTTATTCATCTACCCAGAGACTTCTCGTGTGTGTTTTTTAAGTGGGGTTAAACATCTAAAGGTTGAAGTGGGAGAAGTTTTCTTCCCCTTCAGGATTATGCAAACAAGAGGGAGCAAAGGATAGCAAGAGAATGTGCTTAAAATCTGAAAAAGTGAAATGTTTCTCGTGCAGAATGCTCCCCATCAGTTTAGGCTGATTGTTACTCCTTTAAATAATAATTAAATAATTAAGTAGTGTAGTTTCATATCTACCAATGCACCCAATATTTCATGAGCTGATTGAATTGTGTGCACAGTTTGTATTAAAATTTAATCTGCAAAGTAACTACATCTGACGGATTAAAGGGGCACTCTGTAGGTTTGGAGAAGAATTTCAAACTCAGAAATGTAATATTTACAAAATGAATGAGGTAATAATACAAATTCAGACATATGTATTTTTTCTGTAAGTGAATAAACAAGCTGTTCTCAGAGGAAAATAAGGTCCCAGAAAACAGTTTGAAGCTAGAGAGGTGGCAGGGTCCGCCACATATAAACTAAGTAAAATAGTATGAAATCGTGTTGACTGATTTTTCTTTTTTTCCTAAACAAACTAAATGGTCATACTGCTTTGTTTTCACGACTGAATAAACAAACTGACCTTGGACCACTGTTTTCCCGTGTTTATATGTGGCGGACCCTGCCACCTTTCTAGCTTTAAACTGTGTTCTGGGACCTTATTTTCCTCTGAGAACAGCTTGTTTATTCGCTTATGGGAAAAATACATATTTCTGAGTTTATGTTACCTCATTAATATTGTAAATATAAAAAGTCTCAGTTTGAGTGTTTAGTGTCTGAATTCCATCTGTGTTTGAAAGGTTGCACAGAGATAAACATGTCTCGCCTTATCTGCATATCCCAAATTTTAGCCAGTCATTATCAACAGAGTGCACTCTTCCTTTTCCTCGTCTCTGTCTTGGACTCGCTCTCTTCTCCTCCACTGGGCCCTTGTGTGCGTAGCCTGATATACAAAAAAACAGGAAGAAGAACAGGAAGCCAACAGTCAACAACACGGAGGATTCCGTTCTGAAGTTTAAAAAAAAAAAGTGATGAGGGTGTATTCATATTGATTATTTTCCTTTAAGTAAATGCTTGCAGCTCTCAGTAATCTCATACCTTCTTCAATTTAATCACTGTTTGATCACTGTTTCCAGTCTGGGCCAACCAACCAGTCAACAATGGGGAGTAGTGCAGTGTCAGTGGATAATTGTTGTCACCTCTCTGATTCAGTTGTAGTGATCATGTATGTATTTCTGTTTGTTCTTCTTCTCTGCTTTCTCTAGTGCTGTGGGTAAGACATGTCTGCTCATCAGCTACACCACAAATGCCTTTCCTGGAGAGTACATCCCCACTGTGTGAGTACAGCTGCACCTTAAAATACACTAATGCCAACAATATCATTTAAGTTGGTTGGTTAGAACTTAAGTCAGTTAGTTAGAAACGACAAAGCCTCTTGGCCCTTGAAACGTCTTCACAAAACTGAAAGAAGTCCAGTTGACTACAACACAGCACCTAGAAATAGAATTTAAACTGCACACTTTACTCTTTGGGAGAAAAAAAGCAAAAACAAACATACATGACTACATTGTCTCGTGTCTGTCTAAGCTTTGACAACTACTCAGCAAATGTGATGGTGGATGGGAAACCAGTCAATCTGGGCCTCTGGGATACAGCAGGACAGGAGGACTATGACAGGCTCCGCCCCCTGTCTTATCCTCAGACGGTAATGAATATGAGCACACACACAACACACACACCCATATGTTTACATCTCTTCACAGAGAGATGTTCTTTTATGCCATTGTTTTTTCCTAATTTATGCATCCTATGCATGTTGAAATCATTGAATTGTGTAAACTGTCTGCCAGTGATTGTGAAAACAACACAACAATAATTTTGACTTTTTTCGATTTTTTCCTCTCGAGTTGAGAGGCGTATTTCTTCTGGCTACTTTTTTTAGCAGTATTTCTCCAGGGGTAGAAATGTAGTTTGTTCAAACTACTGCGAGGCTGAACTACATGTAGTTTTACAAGTTACCCTTGCAAAGTAGTTTCCCTAACACTAGATACAGGTTCAACTCAAGCTGGTGATCCATCTGAATTGTGCCAGTGTGATTGGCCATAGGGGGCCCCTTCTTTATGGGGGGGGTCATAGGGGGGTCCAGACATTTGCCTGGTATGCCTTTTCTGACACTGAGCTCCTGTGAATATGTGATTGATTGTCCTCTGTCTGTGCAGGATGTGTTCCTGATATGCTTCTCCCTGGTGAGCCCAGCATCCTTTGAGAACGTCCGAGCCAAGGTGCCGATCTATCTCAGCTCATTGTCACGGTCACTCACTGTCGAACTGAAAAAGACCCAAACTTTAACACAGACAATGTTTGACTTTTAAACACAGCAACAACACCACATGTACTAGTTTGTTGTAATTAAATATTGAATAGTCTGTTGTATTTACATATTAATATAGTCTATTGTAATCACATGTGAAGTAATCTTTTGTTTTCACATATTGAATAGAGTCTGTTGTAATTCCTTATTAACACTGCTGCTTCACAGAATTGGCACTTTTTATAGCTCAAGTATGTTGAGGTCTACAGCCGTAGAAATGTTTGTCATTTTTGACTGCATCTTTGCTTGCCATTGACATTTAACATCTTCATCATTCTTTGCAGTGGTATCCAGAGGTTCGTCACCACTGCCCAAACACACCTATCATCTTGGTGGGCACCAAGCTGGACCTGCGGGATGACAAGGACGCCGTTGAACGGCTGAGAGACAAAAAGCTCTCTCCCATTACCTACCCACAGGGCCTGGCCATGGCCAGGGAGATCGGTATGTGTGTTGACGGATGGTCTCAAGAGGAAAATCTGATCTGAGTCTTTAAAAAAGGAATCCATTAACCAAGTCAACAAATCATCCCCCGGCCTGTTTAGGAAACCGAAAGAGATGGGGAATGTCCCATTTTTCACATCAGGTTACAATTTGCTCACAAATGCCTAATAAATAAGTAACTGATACATGTGAATTGCTACAAATTGTTACATGGAGCCCCTTGAATGAAAACACTCTGCGTGTTAAGAAGAGAAAGTGAGAGCAGTTGAGTGATATGGCATGAATCTGTTGTTGTACTGATGGAATTAGTACTGAATTCACTGTATCAAGAGGACATTATCATAGGCTTCAAATAACTGCTTCAAGTCAATGTCAGTTTTCTTTATATAACCTAAAGTCACAAATAATATTGCCTCAGTGGGCTTTACAATAGTTCACTGAACAACACACTACGTCACTCGACCCCTGCTGATAACATAGCTATCATTAGTAACCAGCAGACCATTATTCACCATTGCCATTTGGGTTCAATTAATTTGTTAAATTTTGTGTTTATTTTCCATTGATTAAGATTCCCATTAGCTTTTACTAGCATAATAGCAACTCCTCCTGGAATCCATACAAAAGAAAATAACTTCAAAGAAAAGCTCAGCGTTTTGGAAAAGACCCAGTAGAGACAATCCGACTAAGCTGTGCATGTAAACGTTCTGCTTGAGGGAGGCCGTCTTAAATAGGGTTGTTGACTAATGTGGCCCAATTAGGCCACACTGCAGACCGACATCCCTCAACATCCCATCAAACACACCTGGGCCAACAAATCTGTGGCACTGACTGAAAGTCTTTTTTTTAATAACATCATAACAGGAAAGGTTCAATCAAATGTGTATGTTGACAATAGAAATTGTAACAGCATAAATGTAAAACAAAAGAAGGTTATAGCATACAATTAGTTTATATATATTTACATTCTATTATACTGTATATATGTGTTTTTTGTGTGTGCAAAATCTCATGTCCATACTGTCTGCTCTTGGCTGGCAGGTTCTGTCAAGTACCTGGAGTGCTCTGCGCTGACGCAGCGAGGACTGAAGACAGTCTTTGACGAGGCCATCCGAGCTGTCCTTTGCCCTCCGCCTATCAAAAATGGAAGCAGGAAGTGCACACTGTTCTGAGGGAGAGGAGACGGAAGATCAAGCCATCAGGATCCTTTGGTCAGTCACACTGTATGGGTGGAGTTCTGCCAAATTGGAACTGCTTTGTAACAACTCTCTGTTTGTACGGCAGGAGTTGATCCTCACTGATCTAAAGCAGGCTGAGGACTTCAGCTGGTGGGTGAAAGATAGCAAATTTCAGCTTACCTTTTTGAGAAAAAATGAATTCTGTGTGACGTCTGCCTAAAAACAGTGATATACTTGTAATGTCTCTTAGACAAATGGAGAAATTGAATAAAGTCACTTACTCATCACGAGAAAGGGAATTTATTCATTTTCAGATGGGTATGTAAAATGATGTTGCACTCTCTCGTTTAGCCTTGAAACCTGTAAATAAAACAACCATCGTCCAAAACAAGGAAACAGACCCAATATACATAATCCCTTGTGTACACCTACTTTTTATTATTCAATTAATTTTTTTCATGCACGTTTTTGTTGACTTTGTTGGGATGACTTATCTTTGTTTTGTGTTATTGCAATAACCTGCACAATTTGAAGAAGTAACCTGAAAATATCTGCAATTAGCAACATGCTAAGTTGAAAAAGTGGAGTTCCCAAACTTGCAGCTGGGGAGTCAGATCTACATTTTAAAAAAAAAGATTAAATTAATTTGATATTTCTTTCCTGTGATTCATTTGATTGTCTTGTAAGAAGGGTTGGTTATTGTTTAAAGTTTATTAATTATTAAAACCCACATTTGAAGATCTATCTGCCAGATGTTGTTGAAAAGGTGTTGAAACACTCTCAACTGAGTATTCAGTTAGATTGACACCATGCTGCCTTAAATGTTTGGCCCACGATGATGTGCAACCTGAGTTGCAACTTAGCTTCCCACATGTATTGCACTTTGCCTTTTATTTTATAGAAATTGACGCACACTTTTGAGCACACTGTTGTCTTCTCTTTAACCAGGCATGCTAGTATCTAAACAAAGTGACACACTGCTGCCTTGATGTGAGACATAGACAGCTACTGGCGGAGAGGCAAGGTCTTTGCAAATACTGTATGTAGCCTTTGTGTGGTTAAAGCATTTAGGAACCAATAAGCAAAATCAAAAATATATATTTTCAAACAGATGCCAGATTCTTGATTCTTCATGTTGAATTTGGATTTCTAGTGTGGAACCAGATTTCTGTTCCCAACCGAAAAATATCCCACAAGTGCAAACTAAGTTAAAAAAAACTATCACGTGACTTTTGGCACTAATTTTCAGCCTTGCAGATTCATTCAGTATATATAAGATGCCGTACACACACAGTACTTGTTAGCATGTTGGTCTTTTCATGGGATTTGTTTACTGTATGAAAACATTTTATCCCAAAAAACACTTTTTTTCCTTCCTGGGTCAACTAAATTGTTACTTCATAAGACCAGAGATCATCCAAATGTTCCTGGATCACTGACTGGTAACTTTGCTAACTCATCTTTGTAACTCAGCTATTTGTATGTCAGTGCATTAGCATGCCAGACAGAGCTCGACTGGTCAGAATATTATAAAAAATAAATACCAGAATGCCTCTGTATCTTCTAGGATACCAGTTTATACAGGTACAGACAGCACACTCATTTGTCACATGTAGAATCTACCCACTGCTCCTTGAATGACAAATGTTAACAATGTGCCATTAGTTAAGTGTGTTTTACTATTTTTCATTGGGAATCATCTTGCCAAATGTGAAAAACAGGACCCAGACAAGACCCCCTTTAAAGGTTCCCCACAGAACACCCACATTCAGTAATAGTGAATGATTGTTTGGTTGTTTCACTGATTTATTCAGTCTCATTTTATGTCAATATGTATGAACAAATAAGACAGGCAGCAAAAAAAATGTGTGGGATTTTATTGTTAATTAATTTTGATTCTCTGTTTTCCTATAATATTTCAATCAATCTAAACAAATGTGCATTAAACACCTTAAGGGGATGCTTTGTTTTGAGTACCTGTTGAAATATTGCCAAAAACTGTCTCTGTGTACATACAAGTGTATTAAATGTTTACATTTACTGAAAGAAAATGCCATTTTCAGTGCTTTGTCTTTAATGAGGCACAGTAGCATGATCACAATTAACAGTTTGTTTTCTAATTAACAGGTGGTACCACTCAGACATTTTGACTTTGATTTTTAGGAGAAAAACTGTAGTACTATTTTAAGAATAATTTCAAAATACCGTAGGTCATGACATTATGAAATTAAAGATAATTTTACAAGAAAACAAAATGAGAATATTACTGGCTCGAGGACAGTTTAACATATATCAGACCTCCATGGTCATAGCTGACCTTGTCTGTACTTGGAGGTGTCCTGTCAACAGTTTTACAGACGTCCGTTGAATGATGGTGCTCAGTGGGGGAAATGTTTTTTTGGGCGCACAGGAATTTTGGGTAGCCACTAGGCAACACTGAAAACAAGGCCAAAAAAAGTGCTGTATAACTGTCAAAGGGGAGAGACAAATATGGTTTTGATTCCGTTTGAGTTGTGTCATGAATCACACATATAATATTTGTCAAATAAAAGGATATTTACCGAGCCAATCAAGTCTCACTTTGTTGTAATTAAGTAAAATCCTGTGTAGATTTGTGTTAAACCACTCAGTGAACTACATCGTCTCACTCAACACCAACTGGGCTCAGAAAAGCCGCCTTAAATGATGACGAACACCAGATTTATTGTGATTTTAGTGATGTCAAAGGAGAGTTGGTCAGTTCTGTGGGCTGTGCATATAGAGGAACAGCTCTTCAATGTTTAAGTTACGGGTTTTGGTGAAACTTCAACAAGACGCTGTCACTTACGAGACCGGTGGCTGCGAGGTCTTTATAATGACTATTTTCACAGTCTGATATTTCACCAGTTTGACGTGCTCAGTGAGGCTGCGAATGGAGATACATAAGAACTACATGCCTTTCTTGAAGAATAGCAGCTCTCAAATTAATGTTTTATAAAAAAATTCAATGAAAGTATTAAAACACAGCCAAGAACTCTTCTAATTCAGCAGGTTTCCCTTGTTACAAATACAGTACATGACTATGGTCAAAGCATGCCAAGTATGAAAACAGCCTGCCATTTGCCTTTGCCAGGGTTTGCGAAGGCACAGATTGCCCGTAATGCTGGACAATCGTAGGATTCAACACTAAATTTTGTGCATTACTTTTAGTATGATAAAATATACAAATATTGTATGAGAACAGCCTGCTATGGTGGTGTGATAGCCCAAAGAAGATCTGAATCATCTTTTTTTCTTAAATTTCTCATTCTGCAGTCACAGTTTGATTTAATGTCCATCAGCTGTTATCTCCTGTTAGAGTATTTATTTCACACAGCAAGTTACTTTCTAGTAATAGTCATATTTCTTCTTTCTGATGTAGTAAGAAAAAAAATGTTGTATCATAATTCTGGCATAAAAATATTTGAAATTACCTTTCGAAGAAATGTAAATACTTTGGACTTTGAAGTATTTGAACCTCTCATTGCTGTTTTCTATTTCACACACTCCTCCCATCACAATCAGTCTTTTTTTTCGTGGTAGAAATGAGTTTCCATAAACCTGTGGACACTTCCACATTGGAATACTGAAGTAGACATCTACTCTGTCGTCAAAGCAGAAGATGCAGCATTTTATTAGATAAAAACTGTTTATACAAGACTGATATAACATCGCTGTACAAAACATAAAACCATAATGTCCCAGTTCTGGAAACAATCACTCATATCACCTATACACATTAAAAACTAACTAGCATTTTTCAATACTTATACCTGTACTGGTGCTATGCAGCAGCTTTTCACTGCAAAAGTGATGACTTATTTAGAAGCACACAGATGAAAATTTAAACAACCACAATTTGCCGTCTTTGCCTTTGCTGTCAGATTCAATGTCAGGAAGTCACTGCCTGTTTAACGTTGGTGCTGGAGTACATTTGAGGGGGGGCATGATCCAAGTCGCTGTTTGGGCAGATTTAAATGACGAGCCGTGGTTCCAGCAGGGAGTCCCACCGTTCTGTCACCTGTGGGAGGAAAGAGAATCCCCTGCAATTAGTCCAGAGCGATTTGGGAAAATAGGCCCAAAACATTTAAAGATAGCAAGTCTCAAACAATGTGACTGATACAGTCTCATCATGACAACATTCCACTACAAGTCTTATGATAGTACTGGGTTATCATTTTAACTCTGTCTATCTGAACATGTAAAATCTTGAATCTGTGCTCTATGCAACAATACCACTGCATCATTGTTCCGTTTGACAATATTGTTTTCGAAAGCGTCCTGACTGGAAATATCACAAACTGGCATGGTTCCTCACAGCCCAGGACAGGAAGGCTCTACAGTGGGCCAATAAAACCACCCAGAACATCACTGGTACCATCTACATCTGCACAGAGCCCAGGGGTTACTAAAAGACAACACCCACCCCAGCCACAGTCCGTCACCTGCTGCCATCTGACCACAGACACAGTATCATCTGCCATACCACCAGACTACAGAGCAGCTTCTGTCCCCAGGCTGTGAGACTCCTGAACTCCTCATCAACACAGCATTTTATAAAACAGACGTAGCACAAAGGTCTCAAACAGTGTTAGGTTGTTTAAAGAATGACAATACATTTACCTCGTTCCTTAATATTGCAATCATAACTAGAATGGCACTCGTTAAAGTGCGTACCTCCTCGTTTTGATAGTAAGTTGTTTCAAATTGCCTTAATATCAGCGTAGGAATAACAAATCATCAGTCACTGACCATACATGAAATGACTGTAAACAGCTTCTTGGAGACTGATCATTAAACTGAGGTCGAAAAGAAGTTATGTCATTGTGCCTGTTCAACACCAAAAGTGACCACTCACTGACTGTCACTGGCAATGCGTGCTTAGCCTGCAGACACAGCACAGTGTTGGGTAGATGGATTAACTGTCACTCATCAAGAAATAGTGCCAACACCTAACTTCCACTAAGAGCTGCATTTCATATCTTTTCATCTCACTTTTCCTCTCAGAAGGCAAATAAGCAAGGTCCCAGTTACATGGAAGCCAATGAGTACGCCCATGAAAGCAGCAAAATCATACGTCTGTGGGGGTCCCTAATACATAACTAACAAACATCACTTTAATTATAAATCATGAATTATTCAGAGTAATGACTATTTTTACACTAATGATATAAATGTGTTTAAAGAAACATGTTTTCCAGAGGAACTACACACCATATTCTCTGAATAATTACATAGTTTGAGTCTCTCTCTCGGGTGTGCGCTGTCATTCCTTTTCATAATTAAAATTAATTAACTGTTGTTGTGATCTACTTGACACAATTGTTTGTGGGCTGCTGTATGTGTGCGTGTGTGAAAGTGGTGGACTTGGACCACATTATGAAGTGTAGTAAGTAGTAATAGTATATCCCAGACTAATGTAAAAATCATGTGATTACATATAACTCTTCAAGTTATTGCTTGAAATTTAACAAACTTTGTAAAACGGCCACAGCAATTTTTAAATCATAGGTAATATTTCATGAATACGTTTAATTTCCTTGTAAAGTGTCAGTTTGTCGGCTCGTTTGTGTCGTTGTGTGAATCCATTCTGATTCCTATGCTGAAGTGTGTCACATCTTCCAGCAGCTATTTTAACACACCGTCTCAACTGAGTTCACCATTTGCACCAAATTTATTTTATAACAACTCTTTTTTACTTAACAGCAAATTATTTACCAGACCCCCTTTAAAAAATGCTACATTTTGAGACCTGCTGCGTTAGGAGAAACTGTTTAAACTTTCTGAAATATTGTCTAAGAATCATCAGCCATCAGCTCTGATTCATTCATCTATTTCTGCCCCAACGTTAGTTAGGGTTGGTATTTTAAAGACCCCTACAAAGATAAGATTATACCGCCAATGCTGCAAGTAAGAATATTGCCCAAAGCTGAACCTCCTCTTTAGGAAGTGCTGTTTATGAGTTTCTTACTAAATCAATTAGCTATATCCTTGGACATACCCGTGAGTCCCTGGACACTGCGTACTCCACTCTCTCTGATCCATCGGGGTTCTGATAGACCAGGTCAAACTTGCCAGGCTCTACAGGAGCTGATGGAGAAGAGGAGTTGTGAGTAATCATGAATGTTTGAAACATTTAGGAAAATACTGTACAATCTGCTTTGGTAAAATACATTTAAAGATGATTTCTGCTCCCTGACTTTCCATGTGTGGAATTCCTCTGAAATTCCAAACCATTATCAGTTAAGTTTCCTAATCTATCACATCTATAATACTTTACATTCATAGTCGACTTAGTTTTACTTTTAAATACCAATGAATCAAACTCTGTATATCTCTTTAAAGATATTTTTCTGCCAAAAAAACAATCTTCCGCATCTTAAATATTAACTTTGAACCAGGCATGTTAAAGGTTATACTGTACCTGTCAGTGGTGAAAAGATCCTTACCTTGAAAGGCATGGTGTAGTTCCAGCTCTATCTGTTTGCTGGTGAAGTCAAAGCTCACAATCTTTCCCTCCTAAAAGAAACATCAACATGATCAGCCAGTTGTGTGGTGATTCCAGTATGAACAAACATTCAAGACTTCATGATGACACTCCCTCCAAGGCTCCTCCCAGTAACATGAGATAAATAGGCAGAGCTGTGGCTGATGTTTTTGTTGATTACTACAGCATGATTGACAGCACTCACTTTATAATCTGATACTTCTGGTGTATAGTTCTCCGTTAGCTCCAGCAACTGTCAACAAACAGAGTTTATTCAGCATTAGGCTTGGTCACACAGTCCACATTCATCCACAAATATTTGTAAAATCAATTGGGTCTATTTGGTGTCCTACTGTAGCCCCCTTGCTAACACACTTGCCAGTTGGCAACATGCTAATGCTCGTCGGTCACAATTCACATTTCTTGTAGTGTGCCGTTTACTTTCCCATGGTATTTTGTAAGAAAAAAAGTTACAGAAGAGGAGAAAAGAAGCTCTCCAAGCTCGAGAGCTGGCTAAATTTTAGCTGAGTTGCTAATGGGTCAATGTGTGATTACACGAGACATACTGTATCATCAAAGACTTAGAACTGAAATTCATTTATTTTGCAAATAATTTAGTGTAGAAAGATCTGAAAATGAGTAGAAAACTGTTGAACATGCTCAACACACCTCACATGCTTTTTCAGAGACATTTTCAAATGTCATATTTAGTCCAACAGTGAGAAAAAAATAAGATATTCAGCTTCCAATTATATGGAACAAAGAACACTTTGAAAAAATACATTCTCACGTTCAAAAACAGGAAATGTTCCAGATTTTGCTGGTGGTACACTTTGTATATATTAATTATTTATAAATGAAAGCAGCTTCTTCAGGAGGCTTTGTGGGAAATAGAGTGGCACAGTGAGTGGGTTTTTCCAAATTAAAGAGTAAAAGGCTGGAAGCTGGACTTCAATGCAAAACAGGTTAGAAAGTAGAGAGGTACAGTACCAATAACAGAGAAGGTACACTGCAGCTAATGAGATGAGACGAGGCGAGGCGAGGCGAGGCGAGGCGAGGCGAGGCGAGGCGAGGCGAGACGAGACTTACCTTGAAGGCAATCGTCTGTCCCACCTGTGGAGGCGCAGCTAGCAGGGGCATACAGCTGTAGTTCTTTTTGGGAGCACTTCCGGCTGCGTTCTACATACAGAGATATACAAGACAAACACATTATTAATGCCTTTTCAAACAAACACAGTATTTCAGGAGGATACATTTACATTGTACATTGTATACATTTACACAACCAGTGTATTTGTACTGCCAATAAGAAGATAATGTGACCGAGGCAAGACTGAACACATTCTCATTTCTTAATAATGTAGCTGACTGTTTGATAAACAGCATGTGCAACCCTCACTAGGCATGGCAGGCCCATTTAGCTTTGGATTTGTCCACATGACATGACAGGAGACACAGAATATCCTGTCTTCAATCATATAATTAGTATCAGGGATTAATTATTACAACCTTAAAAACTGTACTATTGTTACCGAAATCAAAGTTACAGTAACAATAAAGGACACACCTGGAGGACCACTGACATGTTGGTCAGAGAATCAGTCTGGTAGGAAGGCTCCTTGGATTCATTATAGCTGATCTCAAAGCTGCCATTGTGCCCTCTGACGCCCCCTCTCCCTCTACCCCTTCCCCTTTCTCCAGGGCCACCGTGCCAGTTCTTGCCTCTGCCGAGGCCTCTTAAAGACAACTGTCCTCCCACACCGTGGCCCAGCGGCTGGATCGGCCGGCGGATAACAAGCTCAATCTCCTCTTCACTGCTTGAGGTGCAAGGTCCCGTGTTTTTGTCACCAGCAGGCACTGCTACGCTCGCAGCCTGTTCCTGTGCACGGTTTGTGGCCTGTGGGGCAGGAGGAGGAGCCTGCTCAGACTTTGAGTTAGCACTTACTCTTTCTTTGGGGGCTGTGGATGTTAAAGGTTTGTTTTTCGGCGGGGCTTTGACACCGTTAGCTTCATCAGAGGAGGAGGAAGAGGAGGATGCTGAAGAGGATGATGAAGGAGGCTTTGGTTTTGTCCGGGTGGGTTTGGTGGTTGGAGGTGTCTTGGAAGCAGCAGCAGTGGAGGAGGTTGCTTTGGGTGCTAATTTTTGGGCAGCTTTTCTTTTAGGAGCTTCAATCTCCTCACTGCTGCTGCTGCTGGAATCTGAAGAGGGGACGTTCTTCTTGTTTGCTTGTGCCACTGGGGGCTTCTTGCTGCCTTTAACTGGCTGTTCTACCCTAACTGGGGTGTTTTTGGTAGAGGCAGCTGGTTTGGGGGTGACAGTAGGGCCACTTTCATCTGCCTTCTTTCTTTTCTTCTTCTCTGTGCGCTTTCCTTGTGACATCTTAGTCCTCTCATCAACTGAGGCCTGCTCGGCATCCCTCTCCAGCTTCTCCTCGCTCCCTTTTTTCCTTCTCTTTTTCTTCCATTCCACGCTTACTCCATTTTCTCCTGCGCCAGTCTCCTCTGTGGGTCTCGGTCTCTTTTTGCCCTTTTCACTTGCTGATTCTGGACAGCCGCTGTTTCCATTCACCTGAGCCACACAGTCCACCTTCACCCTGGGAAACAAAGAGTGAAGATAACAACTCTGGAGGATATGGAAAGACATCTGTAAAAAAGGCACGATATGTAAGAATTGGTCACCTGTCAAATTCATTCTCCAAAGTGAATGGGGGCAGCATATAACCCAACAGCCAACTGCTGGTAACTGTAGCTGCTGTTAGCTAGTTAGCCCAGTTAGCAGTAAAGCTTGTGGTCTTATTCACAAGAACAGGCACACACACAAACTCAAAATTACAAAGACAGGTGGATTAAATGTGTTGATTATCAGGAGTGCAGGTTGACAGGTGTGCAAGTTAATTAAATTGCTGTAGTGTAATTATTTGATGGACTACATCAGATTCATGTGCAGAGCTTCAGACAAACAGAGGTCTTCCCCGGAAGTCTCTGGGACAAAAGGGATCAATGTCTGCATGCACGGATGTATCACTATCATTTAGCAAATGAAAAACTGAACTGAGTACGTCTTCTCGTGCTGTCGACATAGTTACCATCACTGGCTGGCGAGACCTAGATCAAATACAGCACATTAAGATTCTTCAGGGACGCTGTGGACTAAATATCAATCCCCCTTTTTCCCCCCTGATAATGCCATAAAAACAAATCTGAGTTCAAGTTGACAGGAGAAGGGCTAGTTAGCTGTTAGCAGCTGGTGGACAGTAGACCTGCAGTGTGTTTGGCTAATGGAGGTAAAAGCTAAGGGAACTTAACTGTTTAAAGGAACATGAAGCATTTAACAGTGAAAAGCCGTAAATATGGTGACACAAAAGTTTAATTGAGTTTTCCTAGTCTTTGAGTTGTGATGGTGGTTGGTAAATCAGCTGATAGCTGCATTACTGCCACCTACTGGTCTGCAGTTTAACAGTAGACTGGCCGAAAAAACAAAACTAATTCATCTTAATTACTCTGGTTACTCTTAGGTAATTAATTAGAAGATTGTGTAATTTCCATTATGTATTTCCAAGCAAATTCCTCAATGTTATATTGTGATGTCCATTATTTAGTACTGATATTAAGTCCCTCTGTTTTTCATCATGCCAGTTTATTAATTGTACACAGTGCAGTAGGATGGCTTGCCTATTCAATGGAGAGTTTGATTTAACAATCAATTTATAGTAAATAAATGTACAAAGTATTTGCTATATTCATTTGTAAGTGGTGTAGCGTAGGCAACTGGATGCGTTTAACTTTCTTTGAGACGTTTCACCTCTCAGCCAAGAGGCTAACTAACTGGAGGGAAGTTGCAGGCTTTTAAACTCTGTGTGGGAGTGTCCTTACAGAGTCGTTAAGGCCACTTGTGGGTCATTGACCCAACTGGCCTTCACGTGGGTTGCTAGGTCAAGGTGAGCTCAGGTGTGAATAGTTGTTAAGCTGTCTGGGGAGGAAACTCAGTACTGCATTGTAGGACGGTGATATGTAATGTTGTAGTCCACCTCCTCTGTTCAAAGATGGCCGTTCCAGTTTGACATACATGGATTCTTTTACTTCTCTTTCAAACCATCTGTCTTCTCCAGCCAAGGTGTTTACATTGTTGTTCTCAAAGGAATGATTTTTTTCTCCTTTAGAATGAAGTGGATGCAGAGTCTCGACCTGGGTGATGGCCAGAGTAATGTAGTTTAAGCTGTTCAATGCAGCCAGGACTGCACTTTCCATTCTTGGGGCCCCATGTCTACAGAAGCCCTAAAAACATTATATAGCTATGCTAAGAGCACTCCATCTGAAGTGGGTACTGTGCTGGTTACTGGAACATCTTTTCATAGTAATTTGGAATGTTGGGGCTTCCGTACATTTGAATTGCTCCAGATGAGCTGTATGGAGCCATTTGCTGTTTTTTTTCAGTTGTTTGCGTTTTAACACAAGTCCCCAGATACTTCAGTTGTTTCGGAGAATGCTGCAATGCTGTTTTGCTGTGAAGCTCCAGAAATGTTTTGTGGACAATGAAACTTCGCCTCACTTTGGGGGGGAGGAGATGATGACTGGGTTTTACTTTTTAGGTGATCTGTTCCTTTAATTCACTGGCTATAAAAACTGTAAAAGGAAACAGAAGTAAGTGAACCTAGAGTTAAAAATTATTTTGGCAAAATGAAAAATGATGATGATGACTACTACAGAGAATCACAAAACTCCACGCATGTCATCACGTGGGGCCACTGAATCTTCAGGTGCCTGCTACAGCTGACCTGAGAGCTAACACGTCACGTGACGTCACGACCGCGTAGCCAGCAGTGGTCGCGGCAAATGTTGTGCGTGATACGATTAGACTAAAAAGCACACGCACCTGACGCTGTCGTTGTCCCGCACCACAAAGATGCTCTCAGTGTGCGGCAGGTAGCAGTCCTCCATGAAGAGGCTCAGGATGCTCCCGCGGCTGAACTCAAACTTCTCTCTGATCAGACTCTCCAGATCCGCCACCACGCGACATGAGTTCAAGTCCACGAGCAGCCAGCACATGCGGCATCCAATGACAGCCGGCGGCGGGTAGTCAAAGAATAAGCGCACGCGGATGAAGTTATTACTGTGAGCAGCCATGATGCAGGACATACAACCCGTGCGTTCCGCCGGCAACAACAGTGGTGTTTCCGGTGGGGCTTTTCACGATAAGAGTGTCAAACGTCACCCATTCTTCTCCTTCTTCTTCTTCTTCTTCTTCTTCTTCTTCGAGAATCTTAGCAAATTTTTGTTATTATGGTTATCAATATCTTATTGACGTTTTTGATGCTTTGATGGCTTTGGCCTATATGAAGTACTAACGACTAGCCCACTTCGTAGAATACAACAGTGCTGCGCTGTCTACATTATTCGTTTACTGTTACCACCCATGTCTCTTACAGATAAAACATAAAGTAATGATAATAATAATAATAATAGTAATAATAATAATAGTAATAATAATAATAATAATAATGTAAACGTTTTGATTATTTCAGTAGTTACATCTTTTTTCCGGCCTTTATTTTGAAGCACCAACTTTTATCCGGATGTCTTAGTCACGTGCGATCAGGGACACCTCTCACAACATTGCCCTCTGTTGGCGTGGAGGGAGGTTGTTATTACAAGCTGATAAAAGTGTGGATTTATTCTGTCACAGCTGGTTCCTTTTCAGCGAGGACCACAGAAAATAGGAAAAGGGGAGTTATACAACAACATTAGGACAATAAATGCCTTTATTTAATTTAATTTAATTTTATTTTATTTTATTTTATTTTATTCGTGGCTAGCTTAGGGACAAAATCCAGAAGATAGGGTTTTGGCTGGGTACACCAAAAAATATGCCACCTGCGAACTCATTTGCTCAGCAATAAATGTAAATAAGCAGATGTTTCTCCTTCCCCTTTAAAAATGATTGTTTATACATGGTTTACTGTAATAAGAGCAATTCAAGAGGCAGAAACCGTCAACTCACATCTTTAAAGAAGTAAAGCCTACTTCATATTCATTTAATCAAGGAAACTTAAGTACAGTTGAAGTTTATTTCCCTTAAAGTCTACTTTATGTAGTAAGTACAATAATATCATTGTACTAGTAGTATACTCGTAAGTGTGCTACTAATCCTGACTAAATTGTCCCATTTATTAGTTTATAAAAGTACACTTCTGAGTATACTTTTATTTAAAACTAGTTAACTTTGAGTACACAACAATTTTACAATCAATATTTATTGTGTACTGCAACTGTACCATGAACTACGTGTACTTTGACTTTTCTGTGTATTTGGCAGTTAAAACCATGTATACTTTTGTAGCCTTTAGCTTTGTATACCTCTGATAGGCATGTGAAAGTAAACTGAAAACATACTCTGTTCTCTGTTTTAATTTTAAAAAAGTATACTAATATGTACTTGTATAAACGTATTGCTTGTAGGGGTTATGGCCTCATAACAACCAGCCCCCGCATGCGTAGTAAGAGTTCTGTCAGCCTCCATTAGTTTAAACTTGATTTATTCTGTGTATTTATCTGATTGTTTAAGTCAAAATGCGATTTTTTTTCTCCCCCCTTTCATAATTTTCCCAAATGGAACGTGACCCTGGGAGTGAACTGTGACACGTGGATGGTCAGCTGACCGGGTGATCATGTGATTTCTTGTCTCCATAAAGCCGCACAGAGCGGAACCGTGCGCGGTGACAAGCTGCAACAATGGCTCGGGCTGTAGTGTCCTGCTGTGTGGTCCTCGCTGTTCTCTTCAGCACAGGTATGATGTATCATGTGTGTTTAGAGCTTACATGTATTCTAGCCAACTGAACCCAGACGGAGGGAGCGAGCAGGCAGCAGCAGGCTCCGTGTTGTGTCATGCTGTGATTCAGCTGACTGCAAAACGAAAGTAACGATGACTTAATTACGCAGATCGTTTTAATAGCTACTTGCGCGTGTCGTGTCTATGTAACTATGTAGCAGAATTGTTCTGAAAATGAATACCAAGGTAAAACAGCGGGTGTGTTTGAATCCTACGCAGGGCTCCCCAGTCCCCTGACGAGTAAAGAAGTGTGGAGCTATGTGGAAGTGAGAGACGGCGCCCACATGTTCTGGTGGCTCTATTACGCAGACAGCCCGGCTGCACAGTACAAGGACCTGCCTCTGGTCCTGTGGCTGCAGGTAGGACATTTCTGAAGCTCATAGGGTGCAAAGCAGTGCAGTGCAGGCTCCATGTACGGGGACCATTTGTAAAACCGTTTCATTCTTCAGAGTTAGCTTTATCTCCAGGATGCACCTGCTCCATGCGTTTTCTACAATCTATGATTACAGACTGACTGGTATGAGTGTGCAGTGAACCTCTGCGCTGCCTGTATTCCGGCTGCAGTTGTGTTGTTGTGTGGACAGGCAGCTTTAGAGAAGGCCCTGCTCCACCAGTGGACACATCAGCATCACTTTAGGAGTCATCAAACAGCCTCGTGTGTTCTGTGGCACAGGAGGAGCGTTGTTTCACAGAATAACCCTGGTGACACCTCAGCTGGGGCTTAGAGACAAGTTGCTATGTTTACAGTAAATGATCAATAAGCCTGCTGTTTGCCTGGCTGACTTTGACAAATTCACCCTTTTTGGTTTGTCTGTCGTAAGATCCCCCAACTTAATGGAAGTGAAACACTAAAATGCTGACGACTATCTTCAATTGCAGCAAGATGTTGTTTTTTTTTTTATATGATAGAAATATGAAAGCAATATATAAATCGGTGAGAGCAGCAGTGGTTGGGAGAAGTGAATATTCCTGGATCAGGACTTCTTAATGGTTGGCACTAATTCATTCACACCAAAACTTGTCAGCAAATCATCAGCACGCACTTACCTTTAGCTGAGGACGTATACAGAACCTGATGTCTCCACCGTGTGTGTGTGCGTGTGTACTATTGTTTGAGTCATCTGTCAATTTGCTGTGTACTGGTGTTTTTATTTGAATGACTGCTGAGGAGTCGCACTGAAATTTCGCTGTAATCTGTGCAATGACAATAAAGGCATTCTACTCCTATTCTATAACAGTTTGGTGGTGAGACTTTATGAGTAACAGCAGCGATGCCTCTATTTTCAGCTGCAGAGGAGGAACTGACTCATGAGTTGCCAACTCTGCAAGATTGAAACTAGCCACCTTTTAGTAAAAGATTAGCTATAATATTGCTGTATTTGATATTGTATTACTTCTCTATAGTGTTTCCCTTGGGTCATTGGACAGCAGACACATAACCCCTGAAACATTATCTCATTCAGTACATAAATGGCTTTTGCTTTATTAAATCCCGCCTCAACAACCCGATGAAGATGTTTGTCTGTGTGTCTGTAGGGGGGACCAGGAGGATCAGGGACTGGCTTTGGAAACTTTGAGGAGATTGGACCTCTGAACAGGGACCTTGAGCCCAGAAAGACCAGCTGGGTAAGATGGTTGCTCTTAAGGTTTCAAAATGAACATTGAAGAGCTGAGAAGTGTAATAATGCATTGTTGTCAAATAATTTCCTGCATAACTTCCTGAACTAGCACAGGCCATTTGTTGTGTGACTGGAGCACAGCCTTGTATTAAAACAGCCGTTCAGTCTGTTGAAATGAGGGAAAATGGGGTTAACATGCAGATCTGTGTGTTGGCTCTTTCAGGTCCAGGCAGCCAATGTGTTGTTCGTCGACAACCCTGTAGGCACTGGCTTTAGCTACACTGACAGTCCAAGTGGCTATGCTACCAACGTGGCCATGGTGGCCTCGGACATGCTGGTGCTGCTCAAACACTTCTTTACAGAGAGGCCCGAGTTCCAGGTATGCCAGCTGGATGTGAACAAGTGTCTGGTTTGCTTCACTGTAGCGTGATATTATCTCGCTCTACGAAGAACCAGGAGTCCCAAAGAATGATTTTACTGCATTCATGGGCATCTTAACCATGTGAATTATCAGTGCCATTACTGTCTGGTTTAACCCACCTCAGGTGCGCTTGTAACAAAATATTACGTGCTTTGGTCTCGAGTCTTTAAGAAATATTAACTTGCCAGCCTTCACAGTGAGGACAATGGGAAAAGGAGCTAAACATTAAACGGATGTCTGTCAGAAAAATGATATATTCCACCAAAAATAAGTCTAACAACAAACGTATTTTTAAAAAGTGTACGCTTAATAAACACTGTAAAGCCTTTGACAGAAGATTCAGGACAGGGCAGTAATCATAGCTAACATAACCAACGACCTGATCTCAGCTCACTCGCTGAGATGGTCAAGTAGCCACATTCCTCTATAGATGCTTTATCTGTCCTTAATTATACTTTCAAGTTTCATGAGAGCAGCCTTGGCATTAACATTTTTTAACTTGGAATAAAAATGTGAAAGAAACAAATTAGTTGGTAGTTTTAGAAAAAAATACAGCTTGCACATGATGAAAGTGGCCATGTAATGGACCTAATAAGGCCCTCCAATGGTGCTGTGATACAGAAAGGACTTGTGGGTTATCTTCAGTATCTGAAGACAGCGCAGTGTCTTTGCTTACAGGTGTGCTTGAAATCCTTGAAAGTGCTTGAATTTCAATGTTGTGTTTTCAAGGTCTGAAAAGTGCTTGGATTTTAGTTTAAGTGCTTGAAAGTGCTTGACATTATAACTCTGTGTCTTTTACAAATTTGGGGATCAGACTGGATAATTAATTTCTGAAGTTTTTGCTATTATAGAATATAATTTTAGATGTTTACAGCATAATACAATGTACATAATTGTGATAAAAAGTGAAGAAAAAAATCACAAGTGTGTGTGTATATGTGTGTGTATATGTGTGGTATAGATATATAATATATATATATATATACTATATATATATATATATATATATATATATTATATATATATATATATATAGATATTATATATATATATATATATATATATATATATATATATATATATATATATATATATATATATATATATATATATATAATATATATATATATATATATATACTTAATGTCAAACATGCTCTTTATAGGCATCCTTAAATTGAAGCTGGCTGAAGGCTGTCTCCACAGGTCCAGTGTTGACTGAAAAAGTCATCAGATCATCTCAGCACAGTTGGAAGCCATTAATGGTTTCTTATTCCCTTCAAACGACTCATTACATACCCTGTAGTGATATGCAGTAGATGCTATGCCAGTGATGAATTTAAACTGATAAATATTTAATCTTTTCTCAGAGCATCCCCTTCCACATCTTCTCTGAGTCGTACGGAGGGAAGATGGCGGCTGCTATCTCCTTGGAGCTCAGCAAGGTGAGCTGACTGTTTTTTGAGTCAGACTTCTCTTTACAACATCCACTTAAGGTCCACGTGAGCTCACTGATACTGGAAAGTCACACGCCAAAGAACTGTCATATGATGGATGAGTAGGCAAAAAAAAAAAAGAACACGAGAGTGAAATGGCTTGCTTGGAGAATTGGAAGTAATAAACTTTTTTTATGGGTTGTAAAGATGTATAATATATTCCAGTTGTGTCAAAGTAGAGAATATAGACCTGTAATGACAAGTGAAATAACAAATTGTTAACCTCTTTGCTCTTGTCTGTCCAGGCTGTAGCACAGGGGACGGTGAAGTGCAACTTTGCAGGTGTGGCTCTCGGGGACTCCTGGATTTCCCCACTGGGTCAGTATCTGTCAGTCTTTATGCCTACACCCACCTTTGTGCTGATCCAATCCACATTTCAAACATCATAAATTAAAACCCAGAAGTTGGATTCACTGTAGATTTCTGTTTACTACCTTCTACTAAATGAGTTATTTAGATTTATTCAGTGGGTATAACTGCAGCCTTTGTAGGAGGACTAATAAGTAAACAAAGGATGCATACTTTTATCTAAAACAAGTATAGGCTGTGATTTCATTCTATGACTAGAACACACCAATCACCAAAGATTTCTGCCAGTAAAATGTCCCGAGTTAATCCCACAGAGTAACATTTCCCTCAGGAAGGTGAGGTCTATTAACCGTTTGCTTAATTTTGGGGCCAGTAGGGCTGCAACTAACAATTGGTTTCATCGAATTTCATTCTTGGCAAGAGTGTATCGTGGATTCTACTTAAAAGAGCCACTACAGGTCAATACCAAAGCCATTACAGTGACCAGAGTCTGTAAAAAGGAGACGGCAAGGTTTATCTTGAAGTCTTTGCTGGAGAAATAACTCAACTGCTCACTACTGCTTCATCCACAGACTCCGTCATGACGTGGGGGCCGTACCTCTACAGTACTGTAAGTAGGGAGCAAATGTTTCTTTGAAATTGTCTGGTGAAAGTCATATTCCGTTGTCCTGCTGGTCCGTTGAGTGTCCATCTGACTGTGGCTCCTCTGCCGTGCAGTCGCTGCTGGATGATCACGGCCTGGCGGACGTCAGCAGTGCAGCGGAGGCAGTGAAGGAAGCTGTGGAGCAGCAGCAGTTTGTGAAAGCCACAGAACTGTGGTCTGTGGCAGAGACGGTGATTGAGCAGGTTGGTACAGTACTAGAGGATCCGCAGTACAGGATCCTGTTTGATGTCATCAGGTGTACTTGTACATACAGGAAGCTAATCATAGTGTTTATCTGTGAGTTGTTGGCTTTGTTGTTACTTCTGTATCTTTTACCAGACAGCAGCAGGGTGAACAGACTGTGGTCATGGGCAAACCAGTTTTGTTTCCAGTCATGATCGCCTACTGAGACTTTAATATGTATAGAAGGAGCTGGTCTTCTTCCACTATGTTGCACCGCCTTGTTTCTATGTAGACCACAACACTTCCACCTTCCACGATCTTTGTATTTTTAGCAGCTGCTGTCGGGGAGGGTGAGATGTGTTCAGTTTGTAGCAATCTTTAAACTCACCCCTAGAACTCACTACACTTTTTAAATTTTGGTTATTTGTTATATTGCTTTTGTGCTAAACACAATCTTCTGGTTGATTATGGATGAGTGTGTGTATAAACTCCTCATAATTCATAAAACTAATTCAAATGTGGAACTATTAAAAATAAATCTGGAAATGTTTTGATATTGACAGCAGGATTATTGGAATGATTTGGTTTGATGTAGTCTTGTTATGGTTTTCATGTCAGAACACCAATGGAGTCAACTTCTACAACATCCTCACTCAGGAACCAGATGAGGAACTCACCTCTTCAGCAGGAGAAGACTTCATCAGTAAGACGCCGGTGCCAAGTGTTCACGTCCTCGCAGCAATTTCTAAAAATAATAACAGCTGGCTAGATGTGGAGACTGCGATGGAATGCATGTCTTGAGTGCATACAGTACAATGTGTCTAATTGTCGGATGTATACACTTTCTTTCACACCAGCTCTGCTGACTCGTCGCCATATTCGACCCCTTCACAGCCAATCACTAAGCGCGCTGATGAATGGACCAATCAGAAAGAAACTTGGCATCATTCCCCAGAACGTCACCTGGGGAGGTACTGTGTCTCGACGGTGGATTCTGTGTCCCTTCATTTTGTTTTGAGATTGACGTACCTTCTCAATACAGTATTTCTTGTCCTTTTTATAAATTGTTTCTCTTATGCATGATTCTCCTGTCTTCCTGTGTGTCCAGGCCAGGCAGAGGAGGTGTTCAGCTACATGGCAGGTGACTTCATGAGACCAGTGGTGGATATAGTCGACCAGCTTCTGACCGCTGGCATGAATGTCACTGTCTACAACGGCCAGCTGGATCTCATAGTGGACACCATAGGTAATTTAATAAGGGCATTACCTTCTGATCAGCTCCGGCAGCAGCGTTTGAACCCTCCCACATATAGAATTCCTCCGGAAAAGAGCTGTGCCACATGAATCTCTGCTCCTTGGTCTCAGGTCAGGAGCAGTGGGTGAATCGGCTGAAGTGGGATGGACTGCCTGGGTTTCAAAATCTGAGGTGGACACCCCTTGACGACCCCGCCTCTCCTGGCATTACTGGTGCTTTCTACAAGACTAACAAGAACTTTGCCTTCTATTGGATCCTCAAAGCTGGGCACATGGTAAGACATTGGCTGATTTTTAACAATTCTGTACATGCAAAGGTTTTTAATATGAGATGTATGGTTAGGACGGTTAAGGTTTTCCGAACATTTGACTGGCTTATCCAAAAATGGGCAAAGAGGTGGAGTGTGGTTACTGAAAACATAAGGCTCATAACCTAGCTTTGCAAGTTTGCATTGCAATTTTCAGGTGTTTGACCAAAGTTTTATTGGCCCCGAACAGCCATAACACCATATTGTACATTAGCCATAAGCTAGCAAGCCACAGCAGGCAACAAGTGTGTGTGTGTCTGTGTTTGTGTTCAGTCAATCGTCCAGTGTCCCCCCCACTCCCAACTCTCAGAGTTACAGTGGATTTTGACAGCTCTGCGTTTGCTGCAGCAAACGGGCTTAGAAGCACTAATAAGTCTATAAAGTCTAAAAAGCAAACTCTGTGCACTCCTCATCTGTGGGGTTATTCCTCCAGTAGCTCCAGGCTCTGCCCACATCTGTCTGTTGCAGAACTTGCAGCTGTCTGCCAGTTAACACGGTCGCTCATGGCTCAAAACACCGGCATCTGCCCTCATGGCCCTGACACCCTGAACGCAGCCCTAAATAGGGACTGGGCATTCTGTATTGCTTCATTTTGCAGCCCTGGAGATTGTCAGTAGTTCATTACCTAAAATAAGGTTCTGTACTATGGTGCCAAGATACGATAAACATGGCACCTCATCCAGTGTCAGTCAATTCAGGATGGCAAGCATTATGTATGGTCTCGTAATGACGGAATACATAATGGAGTGAACTAGAGAATACAACTGAAAGCTCTTAGACAGGAAATTAAGTCACATTAGTTAAAGATGCATTTTGTAAGATCTGGACATCATTTAAGTTAAAACCATTTAAAAGTGAAGATGGACCAGATCTGACGTTGTGTCCAAGATGCCTATACCTAGGTGCATCTCAATAAATTAGAATATCATGGAAAAGTTCATTTATTTCAGTAATTCAATTTTTAAAACAAGTGTGTGTAATAAATTACACACAGTGAAATATTTCAAGCTGTCATTTGTCTTAATCTTGATTATGGTATGCAGCTCATGAAAACCCCAAATTCAGTATCTCAGAAAATTAGAATATTACATAAGATCAGTTTAAAAAAAAAAGGATTTTTAATACAGAAATATGGGCCTTCTGTAAAGTATGTTCTTGTATCTGCACTCAGTACTTGGTTGTGGCTCCTTTTGCTTGAATGACTGCATCGATGTGACGTGGCATGGAGTTGATCATCCTGGTGTACTGCTCAGGTGTAATGGAAGCCCAGGTTTCTTTGATAGCGGCCTTGAGCTCATCTGCATTGTTGAGTCTTGTGTCCCTCATCTTCCTCTTGACAACACTCCATACATATTCTATGGGGTTCAGGTCAGGCGAGTTTGCTGGCCAATCAAGCACAGTAATCCCATTCCTAATCATTATGACCCATGCGATCCAATAACATTTGGAAAGTCAGGATTAACAAGAATAAATTATTTTATCCCCATTTAAATTAGCTTGGCGCTAAAGCCGAAGTGAGCCTGTAGCCTTTAGTGTGCTGCAGGAGTGGATGAAAAATCCAAGTTACTATTTTGATTCTTAACACTTGCAACAATGACTTTGCAAAGAAACAAATGAAATATATAATATAAGATAAATGGGGGGGAAAAAGGGGGTTTGAACTAAACATTGAGTAGTGGAGATACTATTCATTTGAAGCAGGTGACTAGAAATTACAGTTGGGTCCTTTTTTTTTTTTTTTTTTTTTTTTAAGAATTGAAGTTGAAATCCAACACAGCTTTCTCTCTGTCACAGATTCCCTCAGACCAAGGGCCTATGGCCTTGCAGATGTTGAAGATGATCACCCAGCAGGCCTGATCCACTAACTCTGATGCCAGCTGGCTTGGCTCTGACAATCACTATGATCAAATGACCTTTTATATTCCACTTCCTGCTAAACCAAATAAAGAAGTTTTTCTTTGATTACAGCACTGATCTGTGTAGACTTCAGCCAGTCCACAATAAAAGCATTTCTTTTTTGTAAATGCTGTCCTGCCTACTTCCTCTGTCACAGTACAAACAGTTCAAAGATGCTTGTCTGCACAAAATGTCTACTGCACGTAAGTGAGCTTCCTCCAAATCCAACTAAGTTTTGTTTTTGCTGTCACAATCAGTTTACTAGAAAGTCGAGCTGTATTCATGGACAAAAGTTGTATGTAAAGGTGCCACAACAAAATGGTTGATTTGAAGATGACACTTTATGATTATCAATGAGACAGAGCTTACAGCCACACTAGCAGCTCTATGAGGCGGTACATTGGCACAGTAGTTTGAGCACACTTTATTGCATATACCAATGAGACATGCCAACCAATGAGATTCCCATCAGCCTCAGCTGTACTTAATGTTTAGAGCTACCTGCCTAATGTGAGAATGCTAGCATGCTAAACTAGGATGGCAAATGTGATCAACATACCTGTTAACACTGTCATTGTAAGCCTGACAGAGCCACTAGCATGGCTGTGACATCTTCGTCTGGCTACATTACATCCTGTGAGGAACTTGCGCATGTACCAAATGTTGCAGTAGTCTATTGCATAAATATCAGGACATTTTACTGAATAATTGGTGCGAGATGTAAGGTAAGCAGATCACTGAAGTCCTTAGGCACCCTGAATATCAGTAATATAACACATTTTACTCTACCCCATGGCGCGACCATGAGTCAACTGTTGACTATCTTTGTTATTTCAGTCAGGACCAAAGTGCCAATTCTGACATCTCTCGAGTAATGCCTCAGGTGTGGCCTGAAATGCTGCATGCATAACAAGCCAAAGCCAAGCAAAAGTCATCCACAGATGAGTTAAACCAGAATGAAAGTTAAAATCAACTGAATTTCTCTTTACGACCTGTATGCAATAACAATAAAACACCAACATATTACAATTCTATGCATTTTTGTACAGTTTTTCTGTTGAGGACCTGAAGGGCAAGTGACATTTTTTTTCAGGTAAGAGTTTTTTTTTCCATGGGTGGAATAAAGTGAAGAAATATTTATATTGTTTTTGTAATACTGATTTTGACCACAAGAGGCTGAAATGCATGACTACCCCCTGCTGCCCTAAATAGGACAAAAAGCATCCATGTTCTTCCAGGTGTGAGCAGATTATGTAACCTGACTGTCATGTCTTTCTTGTTCATGGAGTGTGATATACTTGGTGGTAATCTGCCGTCAGTGTCACAGGTGTATTAACAATTAATTCTGGTATGAGCACCTTCATGTTCCTTAATAGTTAATGGTCACTGTCAGTTGCAGCAGTTAGAGTACAGTACATTTGTGTTTTCTCATGTTTATGTTCTAAATGCCATTGTAGCACCAACAGTAGTAGTATACAACTGCTGAGTTGCGTTCCTCATAACAAGGGTTAATGTTGACCTGTGATTCAGGTGAATGTGTATGCCTGCTTAGAAGCCTATTTGTAATACAGTATATTTGTGTATTGTGAGAGGGATATTTGGACAACTGCAGGGAAGGGGATTATTTTTGGACATGTATGGATAGCTATACACAGAATAATCCTTTTTAATACATTATGACATAACCTACTAACACACAGTAGCTTTTTGTCCTGAAAATTAAGGAACTTTATAAGATTATCCTGGCAAAAAAAAAAACTCCCCACCAGATCACAGGTCATATACCTAAACCTTTTCCATAGCTGACTGATCAACACACAGACTTTCTAATATCAAAGCTAGATCAGATATAGATGAATTAATTTAAAGAAAGACTTGTTAACTTAACTGCATTAACTATGATGCACCTGGATAGTCGATTTGAAATGTGAACTGGATGTGGACATGTGAAAACTGTTGAGTACAGAATAACTGAGGAGAACGGAAGTCCTGATGATCACAAGTTGCAGTTTATTGTACTATAATGATAATGGCGGAGTAGCTGGGGCCATGACATTATGAGAATTATCCTTCAGTCATACAATTTTCTTGCTCTACTTTCTCCTGACATCCAAAAACACCCAAATGTACTCCAGTAATAAATCACCAACATTGTGGAAAATGTGACTTTGTGAAAGATTATGTCACTTCATCTAATATTTTTGTTTTGCATACATATTACTGAAATAGAGTGTATAAGCATTTAAAAGGTTAATACCGCTTAAGAGATAAACCAAGTACACAATGATTTGAATGAGAATGAATAAAGTATGTAAGACTTCTATAACTAGAACCGTAAATCTTCTACAATTTTTTTACTTTGATTAATTATTAAATCAATTTAAATCTGCTCTGTTTACACAGAAGATCAGCCAACAGGAGTGCATTTCTCCGACTGCTGATACATACTAGTATTACAGCTTCTCTGAAGCACAAATGAAACATCTGTAAATATAAGCAAAATGGATCTGACGACAGTACGCAGCACACTGCTGAAGGAATGAAAGATGGACTAGAAACAAAAGACCCCATTGGATGGTCAGAAACCTGAGATGTAATGATGTATTTGATCCATTGTGCAAATCTCATGCTCAGAACGTACATGGTAGCCCTGGATATACAATCTAGTTCCTAGTTAAGCATTCATCTATCTGATATATCATTCTTTAAAAGTAGAATAGGATCATTTTACTAAAGTTACATTTCCTAACGTGGAGAGGCACCTTTGGCATTACAGAGACTTATACAAATATTATGCCTATTTACTTTCTTGCTAAGAGTTAGATAAGATAAAATGACAAAAGTCTCAAGGTCGTGCAGTAAAGCTGAAGCTACAGCCAGCATGTGTTAGCTTAGCTTATTACAAATACTAAAAAAAGGCAAACGAAGTCCACCTGTTTTTTCAGTGATAAACTTGTCATGTCTAATCTGTTTATCTCAAACAATCCAGCCCTCGCTTTCAGTTTTTATTCCAAGCTAAGCTAACCTACAAACAACGATCTGCTGTCTGCAGCTTCATATTTACTGTACAGAAATTGGAGCAGTATCAATTTATTGATAAAAATGTGACTGATAGTTAATTCCCAAAACTGTCCTTTCAATATATATTATCCAGGATTTCGCAAAATAATGTATATATATTCATACAAAAGTAATCCCTCTCAATCATCCCTCATGACCCACAAGTGTGTGGCAATGTCTGTTTCTGCAGAGACCTTACCTTCTGCCTGCATTTTTCTCACTTTACTGATTTCAGGATGTTGTTGGGCACCAACCTCTGAGGAGTGGTGTGCAGCACCCAGCCAATAACACCACACAGACTGTGAGGTCAAGAATCTATAAACAAGTAGCAACCAGATGACATGGCTGTCTCCGTCTCTCTGCCCTGCTCTCTGCCCGTCATGGATGTGGGAATGTTAATATTTACAGAGCCATGACTGTAGCACAATTAATTAAAGGGTCAAGGAGAAGCAGCCTGATAACTTAAGTCAAGTCCTCTGTGTAGCTGAGGCTTCTTCTTCCCCAGTGGCTCTCAGGGACGGGGAAGCCCTTCCTGATCACTGGCTCCACTACAAGCTCCAGCAGGCCGGGTGGTTCCGCCACAGCCAGCTCCGTTACTCTAAAAAGATGAGAATACGCCCGGCCCACGAGAACCAGCTGACCAGGGGGGATTCGGGGATCAGGTCCTCTTAGCCGGCGCCAGTACACCCTGAAGTGCCGTACGAGTTTGGTCGGGTAGTCCCACTGCAGAGTGGCATTGAGGTGCAGGCAGGGGGAAGTAGACTGTGGCGACGTACCAGCACCACGCAGCCACACCACGTCATAAATGCACATGCCCTGAACCCGCTCAGGGGGAACCTGCAGACTGTCTACATCCAAGAGCTTGTAGAGAGAGAGAAAGGGGGCGGGGCGGCAAGAAGAAATGAGACGGGAGGAACACTCACATACCTGGGTTTAACTTGCATTACATTTAGAAGAAAGGTGATAAACTGAGCTGGAAGTGTCAGTTCAGGAAGGAGTCCTGAAATAGGTGAGTGGCAGTTATAGTGAATAAACTAAAAGACAATGTCAATTGAAGTGTTGGTGTAAAGCGTAAGCACTGAAAGCAGCTGAAGTCAATTGCGTATGAACACAGAAGGTGTGGGAGTCGGAGGAGCTGAAGAAATCTAATGTTGTTTGAAGGTGAGCAAGCTTTGATCCGTGTTTCTAACAATACACAGTATAGACAACACAACGGTCTCACCATGATTTCGCCCACCCTGCAGCTGAAAGATGTGTCCTGAGGCTCTCCATCCCGCTGGATGCTGAAACCAACTTCTCTCAGAGCACAGCCACAGAGTTCCAACTGCGAACATCTTCACACGGTGACATGACATGAGGGTGTACAAAGGTCACAGATTTAGACAACTTTATAAAGAATTCCTTTAATGAGCTGTGAGAAGGACTTACCTGACAGTCCAACCACCTGGATTCAATCCACCACACAGCTGAGCGTACTGGCTCACCAACTGGTGCCCCTCATCCAATGCAGCAGGAGACACACTGGTAACTGCAGAAACACATGCAGTAAATGCTTGTTGATAAGGGTTAACAACAGACCTTTCCAACGGATGAGCATTTGGGTGCTGGTGGCAGGAAGAATCGATTCTACCAGAGGACGAGCGATTGGGTTCACTCCCACCTAGATTTTATACAGTTCGTTTGGTGTTCAGTTCCAGATTTATTTAGGTATTTATTACTTTGGCCTAAATATTAAGCGCAACATTTTCTTATAAAATCAAAGATTATTCATTTCTGACAGTGTCAGTTGTTTTTCACAGGGATTGGGGTGGAAGGTGGTGGTGAAATTAGTCCAATAGTAAATAGAAACATTTATACAACAATGGAAAAAATGGTTAGCTGCAACCCTACCTCATTCCTGGTACATGAATCATTAAAGCTGAACATAGTTTACTCCACATTAAGCTACTCTTCAGACTTAACCATTATAAACATAAAATGCTTCTATTGTGTTATTTACAACACAGAGAATGGATGTTAAACAGCTCTTAACAGAATTTGTGTGAACTAGCTGCTAAGAGCCAATTAGTGTTGAAGTAAAGAGCATTTGTAGGAGCACTTAAACTTGATCTTGTAAGACTGACCTTTGTCTGGAGATGACAGTCATAAATTCAAGTTTTACCGATTCTTAAAAAAAAAATGTATGTGAGTGTTTCAAACAACTTCCATCAATCATGAACTGCTTATAAAAAAATCAAGCACAGGTTGAAGGCCTCAAAAGTCCTTTGATTTAAATACTGTGTTAAAATAACCAGAGTCAAGCCAAGAGGGGGGCAACGTAACCACGCTGTTGTCACATTTACATACATATGTGCTTCACTGTTCCAAGAGTTATAACCAAATAAACCCCACCAAAGAGCAATTATTACTCTTCAATTGATAATATCTTCAATTTGTATCTTTTTATACCTCAACCGTTGTTCTTAATGTAATTGCAAAGAAGTTGTTAATATGACTACCTTACATGTAATAACAATAAAAGCACTCAAGCTGAGATTGGCTCCAGTCCCCCGCAACAACGCTGCAAAGGATAAGCAGGTATGAGTAATGGATGGATAGTGAGAAACTCACGATTAACATCCCGGGCATTTATGTGTGTGCAAAGACTGGCGTCTGTTGTCTTTAGCTCAAGGGAAACAGTGATCCCAGCAGAGGGCTTGTAGATGAGGATCACCAGAGTCTTAGATGCCAGGGGAACATTGAGGGAGAAGACCCTGAGAGATACAGAACACATAAAAAGAACCAGGTCAGTTTTCAAGGCCCTGGGTCATGAGGAGGACCTAAAAGGGCCCAAAGAAGGCCCTCTAACCTCAAAGATGAGGAGCCTTCTGACTTGAAAATCAAGCATGGGTGAACAGAAAACACACACACTTGGCACAAACTGGAGCTGTGTGTGTGGCAGGGATAAGTCCGTCCAGCAGCAGTGAGCAGCCTCCGTTCCAGGCGTCCTCTGGGCAGCCCCGGCTCCTCAGCCAGCCCCGGTCCTCCAGCTCCGTGTGGTAATATAAAGGCTGGATCTCCTGGGCGGTCAGGTTGAACCAGCCCCTCTCTGCCTCACGCTGCACACAGGCAGAACAGGAAAGCAGGCATCAGACAAACAACAACTTCATCACATTTCTCTTAAACAATGACAGAAGCCATAAAGAAGTCAGGTATTATGATCAACTCGAAAATGTGCTGAAAGTGCAGAGATAAAACACTAACTGTTTTGTGATCGAACAGTGAGGAGGAAGAGTACCACACAATTGTCCTCAGCAGAGTTTTAACCAACATGGATGACAGGTGCTCTAGGTGTAGCATTATTCAGGCTCTATTAAAAAGTGAGGTAACACTGTTCTCTTTAATGCTGTAACATGTTCGAATATTTTTTTTCTTAAACATTGTTTAATACAGCTGCAGTAATGACTACTGAGCACCAACGGTTCTACTCAATTGAACTGTTTAAGATGACATCACCTTAAACAAATTTCATGCTTTTATGAAAAAGTTAACCCACCACCTCAAATTTAGCACATCCAACCTAAACTTTAGCAGAGACATGTTATTAACTCATGACATACATCTGTATCTTCATCTTGTATCAAAGATTTAGCAAAACAAAAACAAGCTACATACAGGCCAAAGTGCTGGCTAAGACAGCCCCTGTGATGTTGTGTCAGACAGTGTTTTCTGCATGGTTTAAAGATCGTAGCAGCAGTCGCATTGTTAGAATTTGGTCCTCACCTTTTGATAGAATTTGATGATTTGTTTTGATCACCGAGGTTCTAAATTTACTGCATCTCATGATGTGATGCAGGCCCACTGTTTGCAACAGATTTACCGTGTATTCCACCCTTTTCAGCAACCAGCAGAAGGAGTGCTCTGACAGTTTGGTATTTTCCAGCATAGAGTGTACGGTGAACAGGTGGGAGGTTCTTTGTTGCTATTTTGGTGTAAAATGGCTCTTTGCACTGAGGCATCTCAGAACCATGTTTCTTTCTGGTATACTGGCACAAATCTGATGATTTCACCGACAAGAGTAAACTAATACTAATATTAAATTAGCAACAATAACTGAATAATGTCTCAAATGTAAACAAACAACTGCGTTTTGTTCAAACACTCTTAGGCTGTTAGATTGATTCAAATTGAGGACAGAAGTTCATGTTTGATGTGGGTAAAGCAGGGACATAGTAAATCAGCCTGTATGGATTTGTATATGAGTATCAGTGATTATAATACTGTTCTCCACAGCTCCTCCATACTGTATGAAAAGCTTTTCCCTCAATTCATTAAATCCTTGCACACATCTGAAGGCAGCAGTGCCATAAAACAAATGTTAAGCTTCATTAACTCCAGTGCAAATGACACCAGCCTGCTACAACAAACCCACTCACACCTCACCACACATCAGAGTGGTCTCCTCTCTTAAAAAAAAAAAATATATATATATAATAAATATATAAAAATATCATATACACATTAGTGTATACACATAGTTATGATTATTTGTTCCTGATGACCGCTTTCTCTAGTTTTATTTCTATCATCAAAGAAGTGATTAACTATTTAAAAAACCCACAGCATCAGCCTCTGGCTACATATCCCCTCCTTCAGTACCTGTCCTCTATAGTGGAAAGCCTTCCCGAAGCCCTGGCAGAAGGAGGAAATGAAGGGGAGAGGTGACACTGGCCGATGGATGTAAAGGTAGTCTGATAGCAGAGCCCAGAACCTGCAGACAAGACAGGGTCTGTTTATAATATCTCCACCTCCATCAATTCATCTACTTCCACCAACATTTTTGTCTTCTGCTTTCTAAGTTAATTGTGAATGTGAGTATGTCAGTAGTAATAGAATATCAAATTTAGTTGTTCTTACTTGTCCTGATTCATGCGGAATTCACTCTTATCCTGGGTCTCGTACACCCAGCCTGGGGCAAAGATGGCAGTAGAGAAGTTGTGCTTCCGGATCATTTCCAGAGCCTGTAGACGAGCCAAACGAAAGGTTAATACTTTCAATAATCTTGGAACGATTAACGCTTCTTCATAAACACATACCCTTCAGCCATAGTGTGTACCTTGTTTGTCTCGAACATTCCTCCCACCACCTTGCCTCGGGCAAATACATCCACCCCGATGTAGATGTCAGCTTGGCGGCCTTGAACCCCACTGTAGTCTGTCATCCACTCTAGGCTCTGCTCAGTCCAGTTGTAGTTGGTGAAGAAACCATCGCAAGCATCAAAAAAAATCCTGTTGTTGGAATTTGAGATGAAGTGTCGGATGGGAATGTTTTTCAGTGATTTTTTACCACGTTTTAATGGTGGACCTTTTATTTTTAATATTGAGTTCTGTTCTTTATTTTAAAGTTTGCAAACATAGAGGATGCCTTTCTACCTGTTGGACTGGTTGAGTTCATTTTGCCATAGCAGCTGTCCATCCTCAACCACACTGTCGTACCACAGGACCAGGCTGCCGGACACCCGCTCGTGCATCTGATCTGTCATGTAGCGAAGGAACAAAGGTGTGTTCTTCACCGCAACTGCCTGCAAACAGAGGACAGCACACACAATCTGTTTCTATTACAGAACATTACATGCGCCAGCCAGGGAACAGTCAAGATGTTGAAGAGAAGGCCCCGACAAAACTGTGAAACACTACATTTGACATCCACTGTCTCCTGTTACATCTTTTACATATCAAAGTTACATTTTTGAGCGAAACTGATTTAACAATCAAAACAATGACTTTCACACAGACGCCTCTATCCTCCAGGAAAATGAAACAAGAGGCTGGAGTCCTGCTAGCAGCTCTGTGAGTCAGTATGCCATGTATGCTCACAATGACAATGCTAACATACATAGTTAAAGGGACTGTTCAGCCCAACATCAATAAAACATATTTTTCCTCTTCTTTGACTCCCTTCTTGGGTGCATCAAAACAACCTACATGCATAAATAGCACTACAGTTGGCAAAAAAGTGTTTTTGATTTGAAGGTAGGTGTAATGTTTACCATGTTATCAGTTCTACTACAGTGTCCCAGTTGTAGTAAACAACAGGCAGCGAATCTGAAGCCAGATTTAATTCAAAACAATTATTTGTGCATTGAATTCAATTCTGATTTAGAAAGTCAAAATCATAACTAAGTGTCTCATTGTTTGGACTTACCTTGTAGAAACACTATTCCTAAACTATAATGTCTAAACATGCGTAGCAAGTGTAAGCAATGAATCGTATTGTTCTGATGGCCAGTGTGAAAGTATTACTCACACTCAGGGCGTTCTCTATGTTAATGAGCCAGCCATCGAAGCCATAACAGTGACTGATCTGGACTAATTTATCAGCCACTGCCCGGTACGACTCCTCATCTTTCAGGAAGGCCTCACACATCGCGGCTCCATCAGTCCACTCTGTGATGAAAGTTCCTGGAAAGGTAACCAATCACAGCATGGGGAGGGCCGTCACGAGGACAGAAAAACCTGATTAAGATAGAACTGATCATATTATAAAAAAGATTCCATTTCAAATCTGATCACTAAAATTTAAAATACTAATTGAGGGTGACTAAACAGGACCTGCTTCTGTTATATTTTGCCTTTCTGCTCACCAAGAACGACGACTCCATGTTTATGTGCAGCATTGGTCCACACAGCAGGAGGAATAGTCACCAGCTTGTGTGCAAAGTAGTTGAAAATATCGATATACTGCCAGTGGTAGAAGGAATATGGGGCCTCTGCAATTGTCCCCTGAACAAACCTTGATGATAACAGAAAGTGAAACATGCCATTATAGTACATGACTGTGACTGCCAGTACAAGACTAACCGCATGACAGCAGGACAGTCATTTCGAGTGAGAGTATTGGCCTGCCACATGACTTTCAACATTTTTTTCTTTTTAACGTACCACAAGGAACTTTGGTACAAGCTCACTTGGTGATGTGCGTGGACCATGGATTTCTTTTACAATCCAATACCAAGCCATCATTAAAGTCCACTCTGTCAGAGGCGGTTTATGCATTTCTAGAGCTGTAGTTCACATATGACTGTGACAGGTGGAAGGACAAGTATTTCCTTATCCAGATTAGATAAGTCATTACAAATCTTTTATGGCAGAGTGTTAAGGATGAATTGAGGAGTCCAGTGTGACTGAGGAACAAAGCGGCTCTGTGTGTATGGCAATAGTACAAAAAATATGTTGTGTCCCTCTTTCACTCAACTCACTCAACAAATGCATGTGCATCAAGATCAACAACTGGAGGTGGTGGCGCTCATATGACTTTGGGTAGCCAGAAACAACAAAAATGCTACAAGTGTCTTGTCACAAGTTTCTTGTCACTCTAAAAGTCTACTAAATGTCATAAATGGAAATGGAAATGGAATAAACTGGATCCAGTTTGACTGCAATATGGCTTTGGAATGACGTGTTCATGCGTCATATGTGAAAGTTGTGCTCAGCATCTACACCTAATTTCATTATAGCTCCAAATACTGGCCTTACATCCTGAAGAGATTTTTGGATGACATTACAAGATCAGAGAGTGTAACTTGAAAATGCAGAGGAATTGATTTTCCAGGTGTTCCATCAGTAGGCCAGCCAACATACAGTTATAGTAGCTGTTATTATAGAGCTAAATATTCACCCATACCGGTCATCTAGGTAGCCTCCCATCATGTCATGAGACACCAGGGTCCGCAATGGACAGCTGGCCAGAGGAGGCTCCCGAGGTGCCAGAGGGACTGCTGCCACATTGAAAGGGTTTGCCTCGCTTCGTTTCCACGACAACAACTCCTCCAAAGTTTGAAGACCACAGCTGATTGGTTCAGTGGTGTCGGGATCATAATGTTTGGCTGAGAAGCAGAGGACAGGAAATATTATGCATAAAGTAGCAGGTGAAGAGTCATGTGGAGTGATGTCCAGACACAAACTGCAGCTCAGATGGTTTCAAACTGCCTTCCAGATAATACAATCCCCTGACCTGGTAGAGGTGAGGGCACATATTTGATGACTTCATGGATACTGCCTGTGCCCAGTGGTTGATCCAAACAAGACTCCAGCCTAGTCCAAGAACAAGGTGACAAGGTGCGGTTCATGAACGTGGTTGAACATCGATTTGTGTTTTTTTTTTTTTTCTTTTCGTTTAGTTTTAAAACCACAATCTATGTATTAGTCAAAAACAACTGCAGAACTGAGAGCGTATTACGACCCGAGAAACCCATGAGCAAATATCATGTATCACCAACAAAATCTATTTAGCAACTTTCTGTTTGTAAAATCAGTTCTGGTGAACTATTCATTCGGGTAACAGTAAGTTCATTCACCAACTAGCTGCAATTGGGGTTTAAGCAACTAGCAACTTGCAAGATTAAAGTAAGATAACGGGAGTGAGAGGCACTCAGTACCGGCTGGCTTCCGTTCTGTCCCTCTTCACGCCGGC